>NW_016218378.1:1249-1585 GCF_001687245.7 Rhagoletis zephyria | reverse complement strand
ACTGCTGAGCATGATGTACTGCAGTGCCCCCATAAGAGCGTAAAAAGTGTAGTAAATGAAAATGGGCAGCAAAAAAACCCAATAAATTATTGAAAAAGCCGAAACACTGTACGAGCCATTGAGCACCAGATTGACGTAGTAAAAGATCATCGCAACAAAGAGAAAAGTGAACAGGAAACTCCACAAAAGAAATGGGATTACTCGTTGATAGAAGGCAATTTTCTTTGAAACCTCCTTTTCTAGTTTAAAATCAGCTCCAATGATGAACTGTTGTTCACCTTTTTGAGCCTGCCAAACTTGGTATTTTGCCCGAGTTTTGTCATTTTCTTCTTTCTT
>NW_016218378.1:0-1234 GCF_001687245.7 Rhagoletis zephyria | reverse complement strand
TTTCTTTTGCTGAAACAAGCCCATTGCGTTCAGATAAATTCCAATTGCAAAGGAAATGGAAAAAGTGGCGGCAATGTCAAAGTGCTGCCAGATTACATGTGGAGATATTTGATGCGTAAAAACGTACTTGTTTGAAGGCAGGCTTTTGAGGAAAACTTTCCAAGAAAACGGAAACCAGTTACTTTGGCTTTTAACAGCCTCTTGATAAGGAATGCAAAAAGTTCCGTAAGCAGTGTAGAAAATGATGCACAGCAGTGGTACTGCAAAGTGGAATCTTTTTCTGTTGATAATCTTTCTGCTTTCAGATTGAGGAGAATCATCAGAAAGTAATGTTGAAGAGTTACTTGAATTTAGGTTTTTAGCTTTTTGGATGGGCAAAAAGTGATTGTTTAGAGTGGTGAAATGAGAGAAAACAACCATTTTCAATTTTATGCTCATTTTTTGCGAGTTTTTAAGTTTTTTAGTAAATACACAAACAATAAGCTGACTTTAGTGTAATCGAATTGAAATATTTAAAATTACGTTTGCATGTCAGTAAAAACTTTTACGCCGGTAAGATTTTGCAATATTTGGCATTTGAAAAAGTTTTTTTTATTTCAAGTGCTCTCAGAATATTTTTTAGTTTATTGTGGTTATAAATAAACGACATGTTACCGCTACCTAAAAGATTCCGGAACAGATAAATGTTCAGTTGGGAAAGTTTTGTCAATTATTTAAAGTCATTTATCAAACATAGCTGACTAAAAGGTTGAGTACAAATCAACAAAACGACTATAACTCACTTGCTTTTCAAACAGCTGTACTTTGATAAATTGAAAAATACATTTATTTTTACACATGTACTTTTGTTTTTCTTTGAAAGTTGAAAACTTGAAAAACAAATAACGCTAAAAACAAAATACAATTTTATAAACATTTTTTATATTTTTTTAATGATAAAGATAGCAAAACAGGGAAAAAATTGATAACTGCACAAAAAATTGGCAGCAAAGAGTACAGATATCAGTTTTCCTCTTTTCCAAGAGCTGCAATGAACAAAAAAAAGAGAGACACTGAAACTGTAAAACAAAAGTTGCAAAAAGGAGGCGGCAAAAAACAACAAAAGGAGCCTTCAAGAAGTGAAAAGAAACTCTCCTCACTTCTTTGCCGACTTCTTCGACGACTTCTCGCCTGACTTCTTTGAATAGTTGGCCATCTTCTTGGAGCTCTTGACGCTCTTGGCGCCACCACTTTT
>NW_016218377.1:0-1585 GCF_001687245.7 Rhagoletis zephyria | reverse complement strand
TCAATGACCTGCTGGTGGCTCTGGAAAGAAGTGGCTGTCGGGTGGTTGCGTATGCCGATGATGTAGTATTGATTACCAAAGGAAAGTTTCCAGAAACACTGTTTGAGCTTATGCAGAGTTACTTGAGCTTGGTTGAGGACTGGGCTACTAGCTGCGGGCTGGGCGTAAATCCCAGTAAAATGGAGCTTGTTCTCTTTAATAGGAGGTATAAGATATCGAATTGCCTCAATGGGAAGGTAGTACCGAAGGTAGTGCATTGGCTTTATGAAACTATTATCAAGCCAATCTTATTATATGGGGTACTCGTCTGGTGGAACGCACTTGACAAGGCCTACATCGTCAAGCAGCTGGAGAAGGTGCAAAGACCTGGCTTAATTGGAATCAGTGGGGCACTTCGAACCACACCTACTCTTGTTAAATGTTGTGCCTATAGATATAGCTGGCAGGGTTGCCGCTGCGCACGCCGCAGTAGGGCTAAGTGGAGTGGGCTTCAAGATCACCTCAAGCTATGGGCACAGCAGAATTCTAAAAGGCTTCTGGTTCCAACCGGCTCGGAGGGACCACTGCACGCCGGTTCTGGGTCCGAATGGATCTTTTACCACCCACATTCCAGCGAGGGGAGACTGGGAGGGGTGCAGTATCTGAAATCGAGGACCTGTAAACTTATTTATAGATGGATCGAAGCTAGATGGGAAGGTGGGCTGAGGTGTATTCTGCGAAGAGCTCTCCATCAACCTGAAATTTAGGTTACCGGATCAGGCTAGGGTGGCAGCGATAAAATAGGCTTTGGATTCTTTGCTCTCTAGTGTAATATCTGTTAAGTAGGTAAATATTTATTCTGACAGCCAAGCAGCCATCAGGGATCTTGGCTCCCTAACGGTGCGTTCGAAAACGGTGAGGGACTGTTTGACTTCCCTTTCGACCGCGTCTGATTATTTTGCTATTAAACTTATTTGGGTTCCAGGTCACAGCGAAATTGCTGGCAACTGCATGGCTGATGAGCTCACAAGACAGGGAACCCTCGAGGAATTACTTTCGGATAGGGAGGGTCTGGGGGCGCCCCTGACCTCGTGTGGTCTACTTCTGACCAGATGGGCATTTAGTCAGCTCAGCGAGCGCTGGGCGAAGACCTTGGAGTGCAAGGTGGCAAATCGGACGCGGTCTGGGGAGCTCTTGAGACTAAGCAAGCTGCATCTCTCACTATTGGTGGGAGTTCTTACTGGTCACTGTGTGATTGGTAACCATGCCGTAAGGCTGAATGACGTGGATAAACCTTACTGCAGCAGATGTTCAGATGATTCGACCTCATCGTCCTCCATGCAGCTGGTACCCTGCCTTTGCGAGCCTAAGGTTTAAGCACCTTGTGTCGCACTTTTTTCACACTCCCGATGAGCTTTCGGGAGTAGACATCAGTCGACTGAAGAGCTTCATTGTGAGCATGGAGCGTTTCTCCGGCAAAAAGCCATAGGTGTCGTCTTTCTCCCATAGCTTCACCCCCTCTTTCCCCTACCCTTCCACTCTATTTTTTCGGCCTCTCTGCATCATTTCGCCCCCTCCCACTCTAAGGGCATCACAACGGACAGCT
>NW_016218376.1:0-1585 GCF_001687245.7 Rhagoletis zephyria | reverse complement strand
GAAACTTAAAAACTTTTCATAACCTTATGAGACGTATTTTTGTGTGTGTTTCCATAGCTAAATTCTTCTCATTTTCCCCTTTTTTTCCCTCAGCCGTCCAGGAAGAGCGAGGACCACGCAAGAAGAAACAACAACAGCAGCAGCAGAAAGAGGAACACCTGAGCAACAGCAGCACAGGACAACATCAGCAAAGTACATCAGTGAAACGATACCACCACCACCAGCATCCTCAGCATCCTCAGCATGGCATCAAATCATCGAACAAGACATCCTCATCATCGTCTTCAGGCTTGCCAATCTCTGCCCACCACCACCACCACCACCATCCGACACTTTCTCAGCTGTACGTCAGTGCAAGTCTGCCAAGTGTGGCATCGGCAGCGGCGGCATCATTTCGGCCACCGGCGAACACTGTCAATCACCCGGCAGTGNGACATCCTCATCATCGTCTTCAGGCTTGCCAATCTCTGCCCACCACCACCACCACCACCATCCGACACTTTCTCAGCTGTACGTCAGTGCAAGTCTGCCAAGTGTGGCATCGGCAGCGGCGGCATCATTTCGGCCACCGGCGAACACTGTCAATCACCCGGCAGTGCTGTTTCGATCTACTGATTCGGCCGTAAAACATCATCAGCATCAGCAGCCACTGTGCACCACCGCCAATGCACCGGCAGCACCGGCAATTAGCACCTCAGCCTCAGCAGTGGGCGCAAAGACCGGCAGCAACAGCAGCAACAGCAGCAGCAGCAGCCTGTCTGAGCAAGTGATGCTCCAGCAAATGATGCGTCAAATGCTAAACAAGACAACGATGACGATGATGATGATGCCGCCGCAGCAGCAGCAGCAACTGATGGCGATGGCAGCGCTGGATAAGCAGCAGCAGCACCTGATGCTGCTGGGCAATGTTTCAGAAGCTGATCCAAAGTCCAAACAGGAGCACCAGCAGCAGCAGCTGTGGTCCCCGGTAAAATCATCGCAAACGGGAGAAAACAGCAGCAGCAAGAAGACGAGTGCCGAGTACGAGCAGCAGTACACCTACTACTACCACTACTACCGTCTTCTCCTTCAGTACTTCTCATCAGGTGGACAACAACAAACAGTCAAAAGTGGAGTGGTGCCAGTGGTCATGTCGACCTGCAGCGCCGAACACTGCTGAACAGCACACTGTGTCACAAACCTGTCATCGGACATGGTCATCCTCCTCGCTGACCCGACAATTAGCGACACGAAGAACAGACTGGCGGCAGCTATTAATAGACACAGTGTTCACTACAATGGAGAGCTGAGCATCTTCAGCTAATACAATTAGCCATGATTAGGCTTAGTGTGCTGGTGAAGAGGACAGCACCATTTACCTACTCTACACTCTAGTCTAAAGGCAACCACAATAATAATAATAAAAACAAAACAGGTACACGAAGAAAAAGAAAACAAAAGTCGCAGAAAGGCAATGGAATGGAGCAGTGAAGAGTTGCAAGGTGAGAAAGAGACCAGTCAGCTAGCCAGGACTTGAGAAAGTGTCACAGAGAAACGAGCACTGTCAATTGAGTAATGTGATCAGAAACCAGAAAATGTGGTGTTG
>NW_016218375.1:0-1585 GCF_001687245.7 Rhagoletis zephyria | reverse complement strand
GAGTAGTTGAGGAGGTAGGGATTACCTTTGCGAGTGTTTATGTATCGAGTTCAATAGGTGCACATCAAGTCAGCCACGCACTTCGTATGCCTGATATGCGAGAGAGAATGAGAGAGAGAGAGAGAGATATGCGGGCAGGCTGATTAAGCGGTAGCGCAAGATGTGACCCTTTCACCGTGANCCTGATATGCGAGAGAGAATGAGAGAGAGAGAGAGAGATATGCGGGCAGGCTGATTAAGCGGTAGCGCAAGATGTGACCCTTTCACCGTGAATTCATTGGGGGACTCCATTGGAGGAGTCATGCTCTAGCTGCCTTAGGCTGCTGGGCAATGAGCTGGGATTAATCCAGGGATGCATTCGTGCAGAGCCTCAGTTTGGTTTGTAAGCAGTAGTTTAATACCGGAATGGAGTGTGGGTGATGCTTAAAGCACCGTGTGATAGCCAAGCTGGGTTAGCGTTGACTATAGCTGAAAATGCCAGCGACTTATCACTTCACTAAGTTCAGTGAAGAGATATTTGAGAATTGCATAAAAAATGCATACCCAATTAAAAACGAGCGAATTACCTTTAAAAACAAGTGCGTCTGTGTGTTCGCTGTTCTTTGTTTAAGCGGGAAATGCATAAGTCGCTTAAACAATAACATATATGTCGATAAACACCGTTGTGGAAGAAGACGAATCAGTTAATTATCCAACGGAATTTTTGAACTCGATTGATCTTCCAGGGATGACCCCACATACTGAATTGAAAAAAAGGTGTGACAATTATCGTGTTGCGGAATATTAATCAGCCAAAACTTTGCAACGGCACCCGACTTTGCAGATTTTTATGTGGCCTTTCAAAGGTGAAGAATTCCCTTGATTCCGACCGATACACTATTTCGATTTAAAAGATTGCAATTTCCAATTCGATTCGCATTCGGAATCAAAATCAATAATGATCAAGGTTACCCTTCGGAAAAGTGGTTTAGATTGAGATGCGGATTGGTTCTTAGATGTTGCGTGTTCCCGTGTCGGCAAACCAGATATCCTTGATATCTATGCAGAGAATGGCAAAGCGACAAATATTGTGTGCACACAAGTACTTATTAGAAAATCAAACTTATATGAAACGTATGCTTTGTTTCGTTAATCATGTATCGTCCATGTAACAGGAATATGCCACAGCAAAGCGTGGCAGGGTACAGCTAGTTCCTTTATAATTGAAAAAATTCAGAACTTGAGCATTTCATTATCATCAATCATTCAGTTCTACGGATTGTATCCCCAAAACTACATTGCTTATGATATCAGAAATATATTTATAGGGAATCAGTGTCCTAGTCGATGGGTTCAGGATTATGGCGGCCCTATAATAACAACAGAACAGACTAATTGCATATATGTATTTAATACTTCTATATTGGCAGCAGGGCCGGATCTACGTGGGGGCAACGCCAGAACCAAAGAGACTGTATTTATAGGGAACAAGTGTCCTGGTCGATGAGTTCAGGATTATGGCAGCCCTAGCGTAGATGTATATGGGCACTTTCAAACAAAATTTTTAAATTTGTGAGCACACCTATGTTTTATATATCATTTTATT
>NW_016218374.1:0-1585 GCF_001687245.7 Rhagoletis zephyria | reverse complement strand
CGTTCAAATTTTTATTTTTGTCGGTAAATTTAACTGTTACGTTATGATTTTAATTTTTTCGGCCAAGAATAATCGTTATTTTTGTATTTTTATCTTTCCGATCAATTTTTGATCGTTATTTTTTATTATTATTTTTTTTTTTTTGATTATATTATAACCATTATTTTCAGATTTATTTTTTGAGATCATAAAAAATTTAAATAGGTCATGGGGCAATCTCATCATAACGGTTAAAAATTATCAAAAAAATATATAACTATTTCTATCAAAAAAAAAAACACAAGCTNTCCAAAATTAAAAGATTATTCTTGATCGGCAAAATCAAAATCAAAAAATACCGATTTTGCAATGATCTAAAAATAAAAAGCTTGATATTTAACGATTACTTACGGTCTCTGAGAAAAACAAAAAAATAGTTTATTAAATATTTTGATATTTACGTTAAAAAATAATTCCAAATAAATAGTGTATTTCGAAGGAAGATCGTTAAAATTTCTTTACTTATGTATTTTACTAATTAGCCATATTTGTTACTAATGCGTACATACATATTTTAATTAGCCAAATTCTGGGTTGGTAAAAATTATTATATTTTTTTATGAAACTTACTTTTTGTACATACACAATTTACTTTTCAATTGCTGTTTTTATCTTTCTGATATCCACAATATTATTCGATGCGATTTGTAATGAACTACAAGGAGAAGTTTTCTTTTTAACTGGATTCCTATAATTGTGTTCATTTTCTTAATCTCCTTAAAATCATCTTAAAGCTCAAACAGATGGCAGCGTTGATCCGGATTAACTCGGACTTAATCCAGATCAACTGCAGTTAATTCCCGAGTTGATCCGGATCACCGATGCCGTCTGTTTATGCTTTTAGCTATACTCGGATCTGTTATCGGTTTCCTTTTTCTAATGCTTTTAAAACAATTACGAAATTGTTATCTTAATCGATAATTGTATTGTAGTTTAAATGTTATTATTATATATATTTATGTATAACATATGCGTGTTCTGATAATAAGCAATTTTTTATCGTTATTGATATTTTTATCGACATCGCCATTGTTTTCGTTATCGTTTTTCCTATCTTTGGTATAATCCTTTCGATATTCATCGTCATCGTGTCGTTTCTTGTTCGAGCAAGTGTGCTCATTTGCATTAGAAGCCTTAATGGGCATCAGCTCACTGTAAATATCAGCTGTCTGGCTGATTAATATCAGCTGTCTAAATGCACGACGATTTTCCATATGTCAGGGTGGAATTTTAATTTGTATTTATTGTTCTTAATTCAAATTAACTTTGTTCGTCTGTATACCATTTTATATTCGAAATTACTTTTTTTTTATTGAAAATACTGGAATGGTCATAGTTGGTAGTCAGCTATAATCAGCTTGCCTGAATTTTTTAGTCTGCTTCCCTCAACAATTTTCCGCTAATTTCCGAGTAAATTAATTCAATTTGTCTACTTCAAAGGCAACAAAGTTCCAAGCTGCTATCTATTTGGGAGATCACAGCTTCCTTTCATAGGCCTCTTTCTCGAATTTTATTTAATTAAGTTTTACGCTTTAATCACTTTCAT
>NW_016218373.1:0-1585 GCF_001687245.7 Rhagoletis zephyria | reverse complement strand
TTATAATTTTTTTATTTAACCTTTTTTTTATAAAAATATAGTTTATTCTATAAAAAAAAAAATATCTAAATCCAAGATTCAGTCTTCAAGAAATAAAAAAATAAGAATCAAAACATTTTTATTCAATTTTTTTTTTGTAACTGGGACTTGCTGTTGACGTTTGGCAATTTTTATTTTGTTAACAGTATTGCTCCATAAAAAAAAATCATCGAACATACTTCGTAAGAAGAAAATAATTGACATCGTTAACAAAAAATGCCAAAAAGCTACGGAAAGTTTCAGCTAATACAAACTTACACCCTGTTATATTAAAATTGAATGAGCACAAAACTACATACTCAAAATCTTTCTAAAAAGTCTAATTGAAAAGCTCGTAATTTTCTCGAACGTTTATAGATTTTTTTAAATATGGCAAAAATATTTCAACTTGGATTTATAAGTTTTTTTTAGTAATAAACTACTCTTGTCAATATGTGAGTGTCGTTTATAGTATATATATATATTTTTTTTTTCCAGTTCCATTCAGGGTCCCAGGCGAAACTCTTTCGCATATACATATGAGTTACATTTTCGTGCTCATATTTATACCCGTAGTGGTGTATGTAACGTATACGCCCCGTAGCACCATAAACAGTCAACTAACACGTTTACTCGCACGTCACATTATTTAAAAGTGATTAAATATTGGCGCGGGAGATCAGTATCCCTTATGCAAATATATATTACCTTCTTCATGTGTATAACAATTTTAGTATGAATTTCGAGTTTGCCAATAAAAATTGTAAAAATGGATTTTAGTTTCTCAAATCATATTTAGTCCCCTTATACTCAATGTATTTTTTTTTTTTTTTTTTTCATTTGGTTTGTTTAAGCAAGAAGAACATTTTCACCGCTTAGTTTTAACATTTTGAAGTATCTAAAACTAATACAATTAAAAATCGTTAAATTTCAAAAATTACAAAGTAGCTGCGACAGATATCCTGCGTGCTACAATTTTTTTTTAATTTCGAGGTAAACTCTTGAAATTTCAAAGATATGTATGTATTTGATGCCAACGTCCAATGTCTCTAATATGAACATTTTATTTGCAAACTTCCCACAGTAATTAAAAAAAAAAAAAACACAATTATGATGTTTTCGAGTGACAATGAAAAAATTGGTAATTTCGGTACTTTTTCGTCTAAATAAACATTTTAAGGCTAAAATTATTCAAATACTTGATTCACTTTTTAGTATAATTGTTTCTGGAACGCCATTGATTGAAGGAAGTGCAAGAGGATGATTTAGTGTTTTTTTCTGGCGAGAGAAGAGAGTGACACAAAAAAACTACAACTCGTGAGGATAGCGCTGAGACCACCATTTGGATATGCTATCTCTGGGATCACTGATATTATCTGATTTCATTATTCGCCAGTTTCGGCAAACCACTTGGATTTGTCGATGATTCTATTTATGTTAGTAATGGAGCGTTTACAGAACTCCGTAAGAATTTGGATGGAGGATCTCCGTAGTGTACCATAACCGTGCCAATTATGGGCACTCGCAACGGTAGTGTAGGATCGTTTCCTTACTTCCCGCTAAATTG
>NW_016218371.1:0-1586 GCF_001687245.7 Rhagoletis zephyria | reverse complement strand
CACTTCAATTACAACCATACGGATATGAGCTTTTATAAGCTACAATTAAAGTCAAGCTTATAAAAATTTAAAAGCAACACAAAACAAATATATCAAACCTAATTAATGCGACTATAAAACTAAATTACGAGCGACATGGAAGCCATTTGAAATCAAGCAATTCATTTATTTTGTTGGCATGTTTTAAATACAGAACTAAGAATGTCCAACATCTGTTTAGGAGCAAGTCCACAGCGCAAATAAATATTAAAAATTCAACGCAACGCTGTCGTCGCTCCTAGTCAGCCAGTGGAGTGGGTGGTGCGCCGAGTATGTGTAGAAAAAGAGAGGTATTAGTTTTAAGTAAGCTAACGCAAGTACAGGAAAAAATGCTGAATTAAAACGACTTATGTTGACCAGCTTAATTTTTAATAGCACGTTGCCTAGAAGCCGGTGAATGTCATATAAGTATATGTATATAAGTGAGGAATCTTCAAACAGCCACATACATATTTAAGATCTATCTAAAAAATATATTTGTACAAATGAGCATTAAACTTTTTTTTAAGTTCTTACTTTATTTTTGTTTGTATTCATTATGACCATTATACTTATGTATGTAGTCAGCACGCAACTCACACTTCGTTAAACATACCTAGGCGTACGTGGAGTGCAAACTGTTGTGCCCTCCTTACAGTGGTGGTAAGTACATAGTTATTATGGTTACAGTGTGTCGAAAAACAAACGCTATTCATACATATGTACGTACAGGCTATATGAGCACTATGAGTCATACGGTAACCATCCGTCGTCCCGTATTATACGGGACAGTCCTCTTTTTTAACCAATTGTCCTGGCAATTAATTTATTTTATACGGGATGCCAAATGTTCTGTATTTCTTTTAATGTCCTGTATTTGTCCCGTATTCGGGGTTCGGTATTTCGACACCTTCAAAGCTCATTAAAATTGCATGTCTATGAACCTGTTTTAAATGATGTTGGAATATGATCGTAACTTTCTCCATAAACAAAACCTATGCTTCCCTTTCAATTAATTGTCGAACATACTAACTTTGTATGAAAAAATTCCTAGCACTGTCGACAAAAAAAATCTGCCAAATGTTAACGGTAAGTGCTAGCTACTTAAAACTTGCAGTTTATCGTACTAAAATTTAACGAAACTTTTGTAAAAAATTTTGTGCAGTAAAAATCTTCAGAAAAATTTCCTACAAATTTGTGATGTTACTCAAAGGATGCTGTTTCAAGGCTAATACATGCATCTAAGATCATTTAAGAACGTGTTAAGATCTGTTAGCTTTTATGGAAAAAATTTGCAAAATTATTTTTTGTCCCGTATTCGGCTCGCATAAATATGGTCACCGTAACAATGACCACATCAGACAGTCAAGCGAAATGAAAAGGAAGTCAGTGCGAACGTACATCGGGGAAGCAAAGGGAAACACTAAGGAAAGAAAAATAAAGTAAAAAAGCAAAAAAGAAAAAAAATCAAAGCAAAATGCTGAGCAGTCAGCAATTTGTTATGGCGAGTCGATGGTGCTCAAGTTCTTACGGTTATTGACCGAAAATTATGGCAAAAGTGTTGCTAT
>NW_016218370.1:0-1586 GCF_001687245.7 Rhagoletis zephyria | reverse complement strand
TTTTTTTTACGTCGTTGTCGATAATTTGCGAAAATAGTAATTTACCCCGAAGTTCAGTGGTACAATTGACGTTTGATTTTAAATTTTTCGTTCTAATTAAATTAATTTTCAAAAGATGGCCAATGTTAATGATTTTTCGCGGGCGTGTGATGTATTGTTAGAATTCAAAGCGGGCTTCAACAACATGCCGTGTAGCAGCCATTCCATTTTTTCGCGGAAGATCCAAAAGGAGGAACTGAAGGCGCTCTGGGTCAAGGTGAAGGATGCGTTCGATGACCACTCAAAAAAGTGGACCTAAGTGGTTGGAGCAAGATTCATCTACTTGGCCCCACCAAACCAATAGAAATCCATTAGAAACCGACCTGGAGCAAAAAACGGTACGGGCTCATGCGGCAGGCATCTCCGAGGAAACGGACATTCTGGAGCGGTTTTTAGACTTCTCGCGAGCCATGAGAGTAATTGCGCGAATTTTCCGATTTTTTAGAAAAACTCATCCGGTGCATAAGTTGGCNAATGAATTATGAATACAGGGCCATCAACGCTTCAACGCCAATCAACGCGAAAAGTTCACTTCGCGCTCTCAACCCCTTCCTCGACAGGAACGGAGGTATGAGGGTAGGAGGACGACTGGCGTTAACGAACATACCTTACAGCGAACGGTATCCAATAATTCTCAGGTACGACTGCCAGTATTCAAGAATGATCGTAAAATTCACACATCTGATTTCCTTGCATGGAGAAAACCAGCTCATGTTGAGAATTTTGCGGTCCGAGTACTGGATAGTGCGAGTGAAAAACTTGATTAAAAATTCAATTCATAACTGTAAGGTTTGTGTTATTTACAGAGAGAAGGCGCGGGAGCAGTTGATGGCAGCGTTACCACTGGAACGAACTGAGGTATCCAGACAATTCACCAACAATGGAGTCGACTTCACCGGTCCCTTTGAAATACGGAGTTTCACGGGTCGAGCGTGTCGCATTACCAAGGGCTTTGTCTGCGTTTTTTGTCTGTTTTGCGACCAAAGCAATACACTTGGAGGCCACCAGCGATTTGTCCACCGTCACATTTTTAGCAGCTTTTGCGCGTTTTGTGTCTAGACGCGGCTGTCCGCAAAAGGTGTATTCGGACAATGGAACCAACTTTGTAGGGGCAAATAAGGCATTGGACAGGATTTTAAACTCTTTGTCTCTGCAGCGGCCAACAGCACAATCCAGACATACGCTCATCAGGGAATTACGTGGCATTTTATACCTCCAGGAGCACCTAACATGGGAGGGCTCTGGGAAGCGGGGGTAAAAAGCTTCAAGATGCATTTCAGGAAGGTAGCGAACAACATGCGCTTTACCATTGAGGAGCTCTCCACGTTTCTGGCAAGAATCGAATCTTGTCTTAATTCACGACCAATCAGCCCCATCTCTGAAGATGCGGAATCAATGGANCAATCGCTGAACCCGAAATTAAGGAGAACCCGATGTCTATTGTCAACCGGTGGCAAAAAATCAAAGCGATTCACCAGACATTCTGCAGAAGGTGGAAAGCAGGATACCTGAAGGAATTGCAGAAGAGAGTGAAATGGCACTCCCCC
>NW_016218369.1:0-1586 GCF_001687245.7 Rhagoletis zephyria | reverse complement strand
ATATTTATCTTTATTTTTGCATATTCCTTTTCACCTTTACCTTAAAGTGATTAAATTTGCTTTGCTCTTCGTTTTTGCCTGTACCTCTAGGCATTTTTGTTTATGTTTTTATTCTCCACCAACTGCCGCTAAAGAAGTTTACTTCATAAATTCAAGAAATGTTCTTACCCTATTAGTTACCCTAATTCTTATGTATCTGACATTGTCTCCATTTTCGTCTCTATCTTCACTTTTTCCTTCTCTTTTTTTACTTTATCGTTATCATTTATTTCTTCATCATCATATTTATCATTATTTCAAAGCTTAATTTCAAATGTGTAGTGAAACAACAGGCGAAACATGTCAAATTGAACATGTTGCAGCAACATGTATACACAATTCGAAAATGTTTAAACGACGGTTTTGCCCGTATTTTTGTGAATACATAAAAACTCTGCTCTACGGAAAAATGCCTTTCCAACGGTGTTCTTGGTTTTGAAATCGGTTCGGTAGAATCGCCAAACGAACGGAGACAAAATTTATGTTAGCGTATTAATATATAGATTGTTGGTTTGTACTAGCCTATTTTGATCAAATTGGCTTATGTGCAAGAAAAGACTTTCTTCAATTTGCTGTCGACGTTTCGCCCATCTCCCTGGCATCTTCTGGGCGTTTTATTTGAAAAATAAACTATTGTACACTTACAGCCAATTTCACGAAAGCAATTTAAGTGAAAAATTATTTCAATTATTTCGAATATTATATGGAAATTGACAGAAAGTAAAAAAAAATAATTTTTCATTTAATTTACTGATGAAACCGGCAGTTAACATTTAAACTGCAATTTATTTAATTTTTTTTGTACTTTGAAGTTTAAATGTTAAGTGTGCAATAGTTTATTTTTCAAATAAAATGGCCCCGAAGATGCCAAGGAGGTTGGCGAAACTTCGGGCGGCAAAGTGAAGAAAGTCTCTTCTTGCACATAAGCAGACGTGGGCACTACCACAAACAACCCTGCAGGGAAACCGCAGACTAGTGAATCAAATTTCTAGTTCCGTACTAGGTCTTTATCGCCAAAAAGGAACTAGTGCGATAGGAACTAGATGCCCACCAGTCCAAAATCGGCGAAGAGTGGTACTTTTAACCCTTTCAATACGACTTTTGGCCAGTGAAGATATTTCTGTATAATTGAACTAAATGGGCTGTAAATAAGTAAAGGAACATATTTCCATAATTTCATATTTTTAGAAAATATAGTTTTGAAAAAATGCCTTGGGACACATATATCCCAGCAGTAGTTTAGTTATGGGATAAATATATCCCAGCAGTAAATAATCAGAACACAAATTTAGGTATTCAAGAGTAAAAAATATTTATTTTTATCGAAACTGTTACATTATGTATGGAATGGTGTAAAACAATCAATACATAAAGCTACTTGACATTGTTGGCAAATGATTTTAGTCCGTTTTTAAATTTTCCTAGAGTGGCATCTCACGCATCTGTTTCGGCCGCCTTTTTCAACTGGAAGATGATCTNAACGCATCTGTTTCGGCCACCTTTTTCAACTGGAAGATGATCTCCAACATTTTCGAAAACTTTGACAT
>NW_016218368.1:0-1586 GCF_001687245.7 Rhagoletis zephyria | reverse complement strand
ATAAATGGCAAGAGCCTGGTATAGTGAGCTACTAAAATCGTTCAGTAACGTTTGCAGTCACAAAATTTGTGGGAAAGTGTTGATACCTAAGTCATAGAAAACATAAAAAAGCAGATCGTACAGAGTATATAAATTTTAGAAGTTTTGTCTGGGCGTTGAATTAGAATTTGGCCTCTTCGGATAGTCAGGTTGTCCATGGCGCTGTTTTGTACTCTCCGCAAATCACACTACCACTAAGATCAGGTGTTTGGATACTATATACATTTGTCGAACTTTAGCCTTAACCTAATTAACAGTGGGGTCGGAACTTCCGGATGGATGTTTACTCTTTCCCCCTTACTCATAGAAAAAGAGACCCATAAAGTACTCTTTTTTTATGAGCCTGATGATGCTCAGAAATGATCGTTTAAGGAGCTGTACTGAAGAGATTCGAGCGGAAATCAATATGACCAGGGGACTACCCTCAGTTTCTTTCGACAAAACGACTAAGTCGAAAGGAAAAGAAGAAGTCCCCGGAAGATGGCCAAGGTTTGTGGCTGAACCTGATGCCGACACTTAAACATTTGCTTTAGATTCTGATTCGAACAATTTTGGTGTCTATATCTACATTTATTTCTTCAGGCTGTTAGGTTAGGTTAATTTAAGTGATTGCCAGTGACCTCGGCCCTTAGCTTGTGGGTCCGTTTTGATACCACGCGGATTGTTAGAACTCTCCTACTCAAAACATAGTTGGATTTCGCGAAACCCCAAAATTGCCGTATGCCTACCTCGGCTATATCGGTTTGGTCTTCAAATAAACCTGAACCCATAAACTTTTGTCTTCTTCTACAAAGCTCCGGGCGTTTGCCGAAAGATTTCTGGCTCTTCTTCATTTCTGCAGCTTCTTCAGAAGTCGTTATGGGGGACCCCTGAACTCGCTGCGTGCCTTCCGATAGCTGCGTGCCTTCCGACAGCTACGCCTAGCTCCCCTGTGCTCAGCATGAGGAGTTTGTTCACGTAAGCTACGTATTGTTGCAAGGGGGGTGACTAGCCCACCTGTCCCTTGCTAGTTTAAGAGACAGATCCCTTAGAATTAGCCTGCAGGTAGCGAGCGGCATGCCCAATCTCTTTCTGGCCTGCCGTTTCATTGCCTGGTATGACGAATAGACTGCTCAGCCATCTCGTTTATAGATCTGCAATGATTTTTGAACTGCATGTGACCGAGTCGAGCGCCTTAAGTGCGGCCTGACTGTCCGAGTAGATCAAGATATGGCTACATATGAATTCTCTTGCACGTAAGTGTTCAAACGCCTCCTGTATAGTAGCGACTTCAGCTTGAAAAACGCTGCAGTGGTTTGGTAAACTAAATTTTATTTCCAGACCCAGCCGGGCTGAGAAGACCCCTCTCCTACCTTTCGTTCGTTTAAAGATGGAGTGATCCCTTTTCAGCAACAGAAGCCACTCCTCACCAGCATGTCAATCCAAAACCATGGATGTGGCCATCCTGAGTGTCTCTTCAATCTGGTAGCTCCCTCAGCCTCTAGGCGGCACACCACGATGATTGTTTTCCAATAATTTTATTCGGGAAAATATGGAACCCAATTGAG
>NW_016218367.1:259-1586 GCF_001687245.7 Rhagoletis zephyria | reverse complement strand
TGGGTCAGCTAGGTTTATGGACGTACATTTCCTGCAGGGTGTAGAGAACATACAGAGCCATGTGTGTATGTATATATATGTGGGATTAGTTTACGGACAGTGCTTACGATGCTAGGACTAATTGGCCATTCAGAGTTAGTAACATAGAAATGCAGCCCTACATAACGAATAGAGGAATCTAACTTATCGAACTATTTAACGAAAGGCTATAGAGAAGAGAACGATACGAACAGAACAGACTGGACATTGCATTGTCAGCCGCCATCAAGCGCAGAACAATGTTCTGCTAGTGTTAAGTTGTTTAATTGTAATATGTGCGTTTTGTTAAATAAACAGTATGTAGTATTAAATTATTAAACTAAATAACCGCGTTTTGTTAAAGAAGATGAAGAAACGGGAAGGCCATTCCTACATATATACCTGAGACCTTCTTCTGTTCGTCCATCGTAACCTAAATTTAAAACTAGTTCAATGAATAAATTCAATAGAATTATAACCTGAATTGGCATGGTGAGTGCCTAACGCTGACGAGATGACATGATAAGATGAGTAGCCTCATGACTCTTTGGAATCTACCTCATGGGCAGTAGCGCCGGCGTTTCCAGACACACCGGCGTCGCCACCGCCGCAGATTCTTTTTGAAGTTGACCACGCCGCCGCCGCAAGGCCTGTCGGCGTAAACCTCTAATATGTATGTATATATTTATGTACAATGCGAACCTTTAGGTACCTACATATGAACCAATTTTAGCGTAACCCAGAACCAACGACGTGAACGTATACCTCTTGGTTCCTTTAATCATTTTTTTTTTGGTATTTTAATTTTCTGCATTTTAATTTTTTTATATAATTTTTATTTTTTGAAGTAAAACTTCTTACTCGAGTCTGAAGATGGTTGCGTTAAATATTTAACACCACCACAGGTCGGCCGCTGTGGTGTAGTGGTAAGCAGTGCGCGCTTCCACTCCGCAGCACCTGGGTTCAAACTCTGGTCAAAGCAAATCGGAAAAATATAGAAAAAAGGTTTTTTCTTAACAGCGGTCGTCCCTCGGCAGGCAATGGCAAACCTCCGAGTGTATTTCTGCCATGAAAAACAGCTTCTCATAACAATACAATCGCCGTTCGGAGTCAGCGTAAAACTGTAGGTCCCTCCGCTCCGTGTGACAACATACAAGGCGCACGCCACAAATCGGAGGAGAAGCTCGGCCAAACACTAACATATGTGTAAGCGCCAATCTATTATTATTATTCATAAAATCTATATCGTTCGTTCGATTGTAAAAGATTAGGTGTCAAATGAAAGGGCTTGACCTGTAGATAAAGATAA
>NW_016218367.1:0-134 GCF_001687245.7 Rhagoletis zephyria | reverse complement strand
CCCGGCGCAAGTATTAAATATATGATTTTCACCTTTCCGAAACCTACCGCTAGATGGTAAGCGGGGGCGTATCAATTTTGAATAAAGTAGCGTCCTTAAATTTCGAAATATTGCAGTTTCAAGCATTTTTGAAA
>NW_016218365.1:0-1586 GCF_001687245.7 Rhagoletis zephyria | reverse complement strand
TCGGCCACCACCACCACCTTCGCTTTATTAACAAAAAGTCATTTTGTTCTCGTACTTCCAGTTTGCATATCGCTGAATTGGTTTCCTGCCCACGAAAGGGTTAACACTGTCGGTAAATGCAGTGCAATTGCTGCTGCTACAGCCGCTGTGGCCGATTGTAAAGCGCCTGCGATAGCTCGCACAGAAATCGTATCGCATTCAAAGATTTATTGGATATTGTGGCACAAAGTGAGATTTGCACAAGCGACAATAACAACAACAACAACAACAACAACAACGGAGGAACAGTGTTTGCCAGCGCCAACGACTCTCCTATTATTTTTCACACATACAAACTTACGAGTACCCCAGCTCGTAGAAGGAATTCCATAAAATTTACTCCCCTCCTACGTCGACGCTTTATTTATGTTTTAAACTTGGAGGAATAAAACGGAAACTTCTCATACTCACCTTTTGCAAGCGTGGTTTTTGTTGTTTGCTTTTATTACGAAATAAATTACCTGTCAGTGGAGATGAGAGAAATAAGGCAAGCAGTAAAGCAAGGAAGCGCTGCAATGTCATTAGGAATGTAAATAGACGGCTATTTCAACTCATAAATAGACTCGTGTAAACATGTACATACATATGTATGCAACGGACGTCGGTAATTTCACTCGTCGCATGGACGAAAGGAAAATTGCTGAAAATAAAGGATACTTAAACTCGAAAACTCGACAAATTTATAAATTATAACAGTTTAGTAAACGTTTCAGGCTTTAAAAGTTTTCGAAACTTTTCGGAAAAGATGACTTATATTGAATACCTGTCCCACCAGTCCTGCATCATCACTGTTCCCTGCAAAATAACTGTTCCCTGGAATCTAAGTCTGCCAGATTTGGTAATAACCCGAAGCGTTTGAGAGTCAGTTCGGTCTCCATAAGCGATGCTATAGTGCTGGTTGACACTTGGCTGTCAGATTGTGTATGCATTTACACTTTTAATCGGTACTAGCTTCCGTATCTGCTTGAAATAATCTGCAACAATTCGGAAGCCCAAGCTTGAGATTAAGCCAAAGCTCCTACCTCAGCACTATCATCCAACTTCGACCATTTAAAAGAGTGCAATAATTCTTGCGAATCTAATAGACTCTGGTTGGCGAACAAGGAATCTGATAAATAAATTTCAGTCTTACAGGCACCGCCAAAAGAACATTGGGACAAGATTAGGTGCCTACACCTGGCAGCTGTCACTGAGAGCAGGCTGCCAATATCCGCATTAGTGAAATATTTTTTTAGGCTGAGACCATTGCAATAAACGTGGCTATGAAGTTAGTAAGCATTGTGAGTCTATACTAGATTCCGGAAATCGATGGTGTTTTAGGAAACAAAGAAAGCATATACATACATATATAAGTGCGATGGAAAGAATCCGAGACAAGACATGGGGAACCGAGCCCAAGTATACAAGCCCGACTGAGAT
Source organism: Rhagoletis zephyria (assembly GCF_001687245.7). Lineage (NCBI taxonomy): Eukaryota > Metazoa > Arthropoda > Insecta > Diptera > Tephritidae > Rhagoletis > Rhagoletis zephyria. The sequence goes on along the minus strand of NW_016218365.1, from coordinate 128 downwards.
TTTCTGTCCCACAAATTGAGAAGAGATACTTGTAGTTGCGCTGGATCAAAAAAAAGTATAAACACCAACGCTGCTGTGCTCTAAAATCAAAATTACAAACACAAAATGAAATCTTACATACACATACA
>NW_016218361.1:847-1586 GCF_001687245.7 Rhagoletis zephyria | reverse complement strand
CAGTCCCTAAGTTGATCAACCAATCGGTTTCCCTGAGTCGAATAGCCGTGGGCGCCGCGACAACTCTACCTGCAACGTCGACAGGCGCTACGTTTAGCATTGCGTTCAGTGCTAATGTGGGGGCGGTTCGCAGTGCCCCACTAATACCAATTAAAGCACCCCGTTGTACGCGCTCCAGCTGCCTAGCTAGTGTAACCTTTTCCAGTGAGTTCCACCAGACTAGGGCCCCATAGAACATAATTGGCTTGACTGCGGTCTCGTATAGCCAATAGACAACTTTAGGGGAGATGCCCCATCTCTTACCAATAGCTCCCCTACTGCAATATAAGGCCACTGATGCCTTTCTTGCCCTTTCCTCGATGTTTGGTACCCACGACAACTTCCTGTCCAGGATCAAGCCCAAGTACTTGACCCTGTCAGACAGCTGTAAGCGCAGACCTCCAACCGAGGGAAGAGCAGCGGCGGGGATTTTATATTTTTTTGTGAATAAGACCAGCTCTGTCTTACTGGGGTTTACGGCAAGACCACTTTTGGCCGCCCAGTTAATAACTATGTTAATGTACCGTTGGGTCAGTTCATACAGAGTGTTCAGGTATTTACCTTTAACCAGGAGCGCCACATCGTCTGCGTAAGCAATTACCCGACAGCCGTGTCTCCCCAGCTCCACTAGTAGCTCATTCACCACGACGACCCAGAGAAGGGGTGAGAGAACCTCTCCCTGCGGGGTGCCCCTGCTCAC
>NW_016218361.1:0-649 GCF_001687245.7 Rhagoletis zephyria | reverse complement strand
GTACCGTTGGGTCAGTTCATACAGAGTGTTCAGGTATTTACCTTTAACTAGGAGCGCCACATCGTCTGCATAGGCAATTACCCGACAGCCGTGTCTCCCCAGCTCCACTAGTAGCTCATTCACCACGACGACCCAGAGAAGGGGTGAGAGAACCTCTCCCTGCGGGGTGCCCCTGCTCACAATGCGAGACAAGCAGGCGCTAACCCAGACGTCCATGACAGTTCTGTCACGCAGCAAGCTTTCGATGAGCCTAATGTGACTGACCTCAACCCCAAGCTTATCTAGCGACTTAACTATTGGGTCCGGCAGGACATTATTGAAAGCCCCCTCGATATCGAGGAAGGCTCCTACGGCAAAGTCCTTGTGAGTGAAGGCTTCCTCTATACACCTCACAATTGTATGCAGAGCAGTATCGACCGACCGTCCTTTACAGTAAGCATGCTGAGCTCTAGNTGATTGGCCTAAAGTCCTTGGAGGCAACATGAGAGCTCCTTCCGGCCTTCGGGATGAACACCACCTTGACGACCCCCCAGCCCCTGGGAATGTANATGTGCATATCAACCAGCCTCTCCAACGTCTTCAGCAGAAACGATGAAAGGGTGATTGGCCTAAAGTCCTTGGAGGCAACATGAGAGCTCCTTCCGGCCTT
>NW_016218360.1:0-1586 GCF_001687245.7 Rhagoletis zephyria | reverse complement strand
CCTCCAGTACTGCTGGAGTCAATCGCTACTTTTGAACCTCTACTGCACCAACTCCTTGGTAAGTAGCTACTATATCAGTGGTAGTGGTAGTGCAGAGTCGAACCTGTCGGAAGCAGAATAGCGAAAAACTACGACAGAGGGCGCCCATAAATCACGCAAGTGGCTACTTTAGNAGGATATTGCCTTGTAAAAGTAATCGCTGAAATACACTAAGTGGTCGGTCGGAAATTGACGGAGTTTATCAGGTAGCTACCGATTCATCAGTCCTGTAGTCGCTCCCCCGTACTGCAGGGTATGTTCCAAATATGAACCAAATAAATACGGGGTTTTCAAATATGTCGACTTCTGCGGATTAATTCATTTTTCCTATTGCATTGTCATCGAGTTCCGAGCCAACTGGAAGTTAGTCAAAAATTGATTGCAAGATTTGCCCTTAACATACATACATACAGAGCAAATAAAAGGTTGCAAATTTGCGCATTGCATTTTCGAATCAAATGAAATTTCTATTTTCAATATTTTTTTTTAAGCAAACTTGAAAAAAGTTTCACTCGCTTCCGGGAAGTCTTGCGGTATTTTTGCAGTCAATTTTAAAGGAGCGCCCGTAGCTTTCTGTATGTTCGTGCCCTAAGGGTATGATGCTATCTATAGGCGTTAAGTGATAGCTTCCTAACTAATTCAGGCGGATCTTTTGACTGACAAAGACCTACAAAAAATATTTATATAAATTTTTCTTGGTAATGGTGTCGCGCAGCTATTCGACTTTCTTCAAATAATATATAGTGGAATTTTTCTTTGAACTTCGCCATAAAATACGAATAAAAAAAGATCCTTTAACATATTCAATTAATGGTTTCCATCATTCAGGCGACTGTGTTCTCTTAAAAAATATGTTCCGCTTGAGAGAAGAACTCAATTCTGTTGTAACTATAATCATACATCCATAGCAAAATAGCAAAAAGGTCACTGTCGGCAAAAGAGTTACTAACCAAAGAAAAACTTAAAATACGTTTGTGGCTGGCAAACTCTGTAAATGTTTAACAGAGAATTAACAGATAAGTTGTATACTCCTATTTACGTCTCTACAGTTCTTCATTGCAAGAACATATTTGAATTATTGGTTTAAGAGTTCGTAGGCAAATAGGTATTCATGTGCATAAGTATGCTAATCGAGAAAACATGCGAGCACATGTTAGCGTAGTAACAGTAATCGCATATTTTGCTCCTGTGACAGGAGTTAAGGTAGCGCATGCGCACTGCATGCAAATTATTCATTTTTTCTCTTTAAATACGAAAAGAAAGTGAGAGAATATAAAATGTTGTGGTGAATTCGCAAAACTAGCGTTTCATCATACATTTAGTGAGATAATTTTTAAGTTTCCGAGTTCATTTTTTTAGTTGTGGTTAGGGCATTGCCGACTTGAGTAAACGTGCATTTGTTAAATGCATAGTTTAGTTTAGACGCCCACAATTGACTGTTGGTTAATTCGGTAAAAGTGCCCACGACCTGGATGGCAACAAAAGCATTTAAGGAATATTGACAAATTTTCTTCAGAGACCGAATTTTATAGAATTTTCTCAAAAAA
>NW_016218359.1:0-1586 GCF_001687245.7 Rhagoletis zephyria | reverse complement strand
GGCAGGTTCTACTCCCACTCCTATAGAACTTAGCTAGGTATTTAGAGACTGGCAGCTTCTACTCCCTCTCTTGGAAGGTTGTGGGTAGGTTCTACTCCCGCTCCTTTACTATAGCCGTAATTATATTTGGTGGGACGGAGCTACGCCCACCAATCGGAGAGGAACGGGTAGGTTCTACTCCCGTCCTCTTAACGTACGACCAAGACAGACGAGTGCTTTGCTATAAACCGAAAAACGAACTCTTATTCTTTTTGTTGAGAACCCGGCAGCCGATGAGCATACCCCAGCATAACCCGGAGTTCGTCACAAATATATACTGGCTATGTAAGTAGAATCATCTTTGCATAAAATGGTCTTCCTAGGTGGTGCCAAGGTCGAGATATTTCGAAAAACCGTATTTATGGTCTGATTTGGTTCGAATTTGGCGTATGTGGTTGAAACATAATAAATCATAGATTTCTGATAAATTGACCCTGAATTGGCGCTGAAGTCAAAATATAAAGTATATTCTACATAAAATACATGTTTTATTTGCGTTAAAAATTCATTTAAAAGCAATACTAACAAAAATATAACGATGGAAATTTATGTCACGTGACGCCACGTCACGTCACGTTTCACACTTGGGGTTGTAAAAGAGAATTGAAACAATTTGCATTAATTCAAAAAACTCTAAAAACAACTAGAATTGCTCCAAATCATATTAAAATAAGTTTCATGAAAATAGCCATCCACAATTCGTAGAGTTTTGCGATTTTGTAAGAAAAGAAAAAATCAACTTCCATTTTTTGTCACGTAACGACACTCTCTTTAAATGCTTAAATTTCAAGACCAAGCAGTTCGATTGATTTCATTTTTCGGTTAAATATAGAGCTAATTAATTGTGCTATACAATGGCCCAAAAAAGTTAAAGAAAACAAATGGTATTCCTTTTTTGTATCACATTGAAATCGTACGACTGTCACGTGCGCCACCATGGGAATGCCCATATGGGTGTTTCCATGAAAATGTCAACCAGGACTGAAAAAATAAAAGTAACTGAAAAGGGTTTTTAAGACGAATTAATAAGAGTTAAATACTCGAATTTTTATATTATAGAAGTATTTCAGCTTATTGCAATTTTAAAACTCAAAAATTTAAGAGTAAAACTGAGTGTCTCTTCGACTCAGTTTTCTCTAATGAAATGAACTATTTTCTCTTTCCTATTAACTCAATTAAGAGATTTGAAACATTACAATTACATCTTAAAATCAAATTTGCAATAACAACTAACTATAAAAATGAAAAAAAGAAGTTAGAGCTCGGTTAACGGTAATTTTTTGATTTGCTTCTGATAGTATTCTAATGTCGCGTACGTTATGCAAAAACATTGTTTGTCTATGTCATTTGTATATTGGCAGTCGCAGGTAATGCAGATTACAATTCTTAAGCGAGAATTCTTCCAGTTAAGGATATAAGTAAAATTTTCTTTCCAACCGAAGTAAAACAAATTTTATTACCCTTTAAATTTTGTCGCATACGTTATTGTNGATGAAAAGGTGGCGGGAAGAGTTCTCAATAAATACATTTTATTACTTAGAGAAAAA
>NW_016218358.1:0-1586 GCF_001687245.7 Rhagoletis zephyria | reverse complement strand
CGTACAACGCTAAACTGAGTTGGCGTGAACGCTTACTTTGATCATAAAAGCGTTCCTGAAATATCGCGAGAAAAACGAATTCGTTCCGCCTCACAGGCGAACGTTAGTGGTTCTAGGGTTAAATTACTATTGCACATACATACGTATATTTTCAGATGGACGACAACATTAAAACGCCAGACAGTGCAATAAAATACCCTCTAAAGTACAAAGCTATTTGGAAGAAAAATAAAATTATAGTTTAAAAAACTAAAACCTCCCCATTATAATTGCCATTCGTACTGTCATCAGGTATGTAACTTGAGAATAGAAATCGCTGCATCTTTTAGGCGCATCAATATTACATAGTTACATCCCGAGTTAATAAAAGGAAGGTAAAATAAAAAGGCCATGGTTTAAAAATGAAAAACGTATCGCATACTGCAAATTATGCAAAAAACATCTTAGCAATAATGTAAATCATTTGGATCGAAAGGAGGAGGGTAGTAAAAATCATGCGTGTTTATCAGATCTCGTGGAGAAGAAAATAAGAATGCAGGCCAAAAAGGACTCAAATCTACAAAGGGAAGTGACTATGGTAATGTACTGCGTATCAAATTTTTTACCTTTTACTACAATGGACACAATACCTAATTTATTTTGTGCTGTATCTGGTGGCGAGAAAATTAGTTGCTGTGCGAAGAAAGCAGCAGCGTTGGTCAGTCAAACCTTAGAAATAAGCAGTTTTCTCTTATAATAGACGAAAGCACAGACATTTCGTCTAATAAATGTCTTGTCTTAGTTGCACGATAGAAGAAACAAATATTAAAGACGGGTTTTTTGGGATGATTAAACTAGAAGATTCAACGGCGGACTCAATATCAGGTACAATAAAAAAGTATTTCTCAAGCATTCAAATTCCCGGCCAAAACTTGATTAGCTTAGGCACCGATAATACCGCTNGGACTCAATATCAGGTACAATAAAAAAGTATTTCTCAAGCATTCAAATTCCCGGCCAAAACTTGATTAGCTTAGGCACCGATAATACCGCTGTAATGAAAGGTAATTTTCGAGGCGTGCAGGCACAGCTAAAGTCATTAAACCCTAACCTTTTTTATTTGGGCTGTACCTGCCATTCCATTAACCTTTGCGCTAAGGCTACTCAAAATGTATACCTTTTGAAACGGAAGTGTTGGTAAAGTCAGTTTTTAATTTTGTCACTCATAGTGCGAAAAGGCAAGCTGAATTTAAAACGTTCCAAGATTATTTTAATGTACCGGAACACAATATGTGNGCATGTACAAAAAGGAAAAACGAACGACAAACAGGTACTCTGTAGAAGGTAAATTGAATTCTATGCCTCATAACTTCTGTATCCTGTCTCTGTCCATATTTCTTCCGCCCAGCAAGCTTTGCGTATACACTTTCTAGCTTTTCGTTACTCATAATTCCAGCTTCGATGTGACTTAGTATCACTAAATCAAGTTCATTTTTCGACATCTCTAAACAATTGTTCCGCGTATTCTCGATCATTTCCCGTGGTATCAGTGTATGGAATTCATTATTACAACAATCTTTTGACAGAAATTTTGTTACCAGCTCCTC
>NW_016218357.1:0-1586 GCF_001687245.7 Rhagoletis zephyria | reverse complement strand
CTTCGGCATAGCCGAAGACAGCGCTGCTCTTACTTGTTTTATAATATTTCTTTTACGAAAGTCTTCTTTGTTTCGTTATTGATGTGCGATTTTATAGTTTGCCATTTCGTTGCTGTGCATCTTCGTATTATTTTAATATTAACAGTTTCTTTCTTGTATAATTTGAAAATTAACTTAATATAAAAATGAAATGGAAAGGTGTTTCAACAGCGCGGGGCATGCAATGTATTTGCAATAAATTTATGCAGTTTCATTTTATGTATGTAAGTCAACCTTTTTACTTATTTTAAGTATCACTCAATGGACCGAATGAATACAAAGTAGGCAATCGTTTTTTCTTAAGAATAAAAAAAAACACTTTTATGCAGAATCGAATTCTGCGTATTTTATGACTGACATGTAGGCGTTTTTATCTCATTGCTTTGAAAATGTATCACAAAATATTGTAACAAAAGTGTTTTTTTACGATCTTCACAAAATAACTCGAAAAAGAATACAAGATATTAAAATTACGTACGAAAGCTTTTTTGTGGCTGGAAAAATTTCAAACAATTTAGTTACAAATATTTTTTGTGTAATAAATAGTTTCAGCAATATAAAGTTAAAGCAGATACGTTCGAAATGCATATTGCCCGATAGCAATATCACTGGTGATGAAAATTATTGCTAGTCATTTATTGCATATGCAAATGACAAATGAGAACCAACATTACTGCAACAACAACAACAACAAAAAAGACAGCTCCATAACCCTGCAAGAACAGTGACTATCATTTGTCAAATCATTTGAGTGGCAAGAATGATAGAGATTTCTGTCACTGGCTACCTACAAGTTTCTATCAAATTCTAAAGGGCAGTGTGAAAAATCTGATGTAAACATTTGTGTACATATGATCTTCCGTCTTCCTCCAACTTATGGCCTTATTTAATGGTCTCTTTTTAACCAACACAAAATTTGCAAATGTGTTAGTAAGATAAATGGGAANGACACAATTCTTGTAGGGAAGCTTCGCGGGGTACAATAATGAAATTGTGCAATATTGTAATGAATACAGATTTGAATAAATGAGCATTTCTCTTTTAGTCCAGTCAGTATAGACAGAATTTTGCAAGGTACTCGAAGTGCAATGCTCTCTCCAGAGCTGGTGTTTGATCAGAATATTTCGTTCAATGGTAAGCAAGAACAATTTTTTGCTAATCAACGGAATAAAGCTAAATTCATAGACCTGCTAATGTCTTATTTACAAGTTGCGGGGGTCGATGTCCATCATTACCATGAAGGTGCTAATGCAGCCCTTGTTGAGGCGGCCTTAGTCGGCTTTTCACAATTTTCCAGTGTTTACATTGTAGGCGAATATTCTGATCTTCTTACAATTTTAACGGGAAGAAAGCCAAAAATTTCGAATGTTTTTTTTTAAACCCGGCAAAAGTGGATAACCTTATAATTATTACCAGAGTTCACTCTTTGATGCGAAAATGGGAAGACAGAAATTAGCGCTTTGTTTCGCACAAAAAGCAACTACACTGGCTTTGGCTTCGAAATTTCAAGCAGTTCAGCCACAGCGCGGTCTCAAATATTCGTTGCA
>NW_016218356.1:0-1586 GCF_001687245.7 Rhagoletis zephyria | reverse complement strand
GAATTGAGTGAGACAGAATCGGATGCGCCAAAGCAAAATATACTGTCGAGGCTTAAGTAAAGCAGAAGAAAGCAAACCGAAAGGCTTGAGGGACAGAGAACAAACAATCTAAAACCAGCACGTTTTTCGCAGCGAACGTGACTTAATTTGTTTTTGTTTTGCAATGCAAATGAAACATACGTTAGTGGAAGCGCTGTGGAAAAAAAACGATACAAGCTCAATATTGAGCAGCGAATTTCCACATACGAATTGAGGTATGAAACGTTTTGCTTTAAATATGTAGTGCAAAAAAGGGTGGGACTAATTGGGTTAGCGATTCAAGAGTGAGTCGTTTATTTGACTTTTCTTTGAGGATTATGCATTTCCGAGAAAAGATCCCAACAAGGCAATAAAGTAATAAATACTCCTAAATACAGTTCAATATCTTTCCGTTCCAGAGCAGCAGTAACCACCCTGCAGGAGTTGTATCTAACTATAAGCTAACTTTAAGTTGATTAGGAAGGTGCTATAAGTCGCTTATTATCTGTATATTTTCTTTGACAAAAGCTAACTATATTTCTATGGCGATGGCTGCGAAATGGTATGTAGGTGGTCCCATATCCGAACTCCGTCAGACATAACCTCAAAATGATAATATGAAATTTCGGTCATCCTTTTATTTGTCTTCAATTCGAAAAACTATTTGCGAAGTGCAAGATATTTAAATGGAAACGCGTCCCTCCATTACTTTCCAACTAGTTTCAAGTCAGCTTTTTGTTGCTAACTACAAGCTATATATTTTATAGAAATCCCGCAAAAAAGCTAACTACAAGTGATTGATCAATTGATAATTTTTCTCTGCAGGGCACACTCATATAGACTTAACCGCTGGAGAGCTATATAAGCTGTAATCATCAATGCCGGAGAAGCAAAAGGCCCAAAAGCAGAGCTGCAGAGAAAAGTTCTCTAAAACCCTTGGAAGTAGATTCCTAGCCAACGTCGATAACAGCGCAGAACAAAGCTATATACTGGGTTTACCGTTTAATTATACCCAAAAGACTGTCAGTTGCATAAACTAAACTTTTTTCCCTTTCGCTTAGGTACACCCAATTGCTGGTCATCAGACCAAAAACAAACCGCCGTCGTGCAGTTAATGCGTAAAATTTGATATCAGCGGAAGAAACAATCGCGCGTGGGTCTGGTGGTGAATGACGAAAAAACGAGGTATCTTTTGTCATAAGACAAATAGTCAGTGCATACATGTCAAGGAACTCGCTTCACTGTTGTCGAATAAAAGCTCGAAATGTAGAGAACTGTTTTTTATTTAGGAAGCAGCACTAACACTGATATAAATGTCACTGTGACAACAACAGTGTAAACAAATTAGAAGTAAAGTCCGTAGTCGTCGTACAAAAACCATACTGATATACTATGTATGGCGCAGATGAAAGGACTATGACAATAATAACATGAAGCGACCCTTAGAGTGTTCTGCGCAAGATTTACGGGCCATTACGCATTGGCGACGGCGAGTATCACAGACAATAGAACGATGAGATGGGTAAGGATTTTGCTTCGCTTGACATTTGAAAGTGACTTCAGTTGGC
>NW_016218354.1:0-1586 GCF_001687245.7 Rhagoletis zephyria | reverse complement strand
CTGGAAAAATCTTTGTGACAGGTACGAAAATAAACGTATCCTTGTCAACGCTCAGTTAAAGGTATTATTTAATTTAAACTCAGTTGAGAGTGAATGCGGTAGCTCTATCAAGAAACTGCAACGCGACATAAATAATTGCATCTCCTCGCTTCAGTGTCATCAGATTGATGTTGCAAATTGGGATGCAATATTCACATATTTGTGTTCGACAAAACTGCCAGAAACGACACTGGCACTATGGGAGCAAACCATAGAAAATAAAACTGAGANCCGTCACAGGTCTTGGGGGAGATATAGCTTCGAAACCTAAACCACCAAGCTCTCGCACTTCTGCAGAGACGCCTGCAAAAAAGCTTGGCGCCTTTCAAGCCAGTGAAGCAAAGGCAACATGTAAAATCTGCAACAGCAATGCACACAAGCTATCAAAGTGCGACAGATTTTTGCGTCTAAAGCCGACGGAGCGAGTAGATTACGTGAAGAGCATTCGCAGTTGCTTGAACACAGTCTCAAGATGTACCAGCTCATTTAACTGCAGCACTTGTCATTCAAGACATCACAAGTTGCTCCATATGCCAATTCAGCCAAAAGCAACAACTGATCCATCGGGTAACGTGGAATCTACTCCAAACCAGGCTCAATCAAGACGCGAATCTGAAAAAGGAAACATCAAATCGGTTACAAATGTAAATTCTTGTTACGCAAATACAAGTAAAGGAGTTCTATTGGGAACAGCACGGCTACAGCGCTTATAGATTCTGGTTCTGAGTGCTCGTTCATTGCTGAGAGAGTCAAATGGAGAATCAACCTGCCATCAAAACGCTTGCATGCCCAAGTTTCGGGCATCAATAACTCTGTATCTGCGCAGGTAAAAGAAGCGTGTGCTATTCAACTTCGGTCACCCACAGACCCGTTAATTAATATAGAAGCAATTGTGCTGGTTTTACCACAATTAACCGGGGATCTTCCGACTTGTCAGATAAGCGCAATGACGCGGCAATCGTTCCCAGACTTGGTCTTGGCGGACAAAAGATTCTTCGTCAATGAGCCAGTTGACCTGGTCTTAGGAGGAGATATTTACCCGCAAATAATTTTAAGCGGAATGAGGAAGAACGTATTAAATACGCTTCTCGCGCAAGAGACCGTGTTCGGTTGGATACTGACTGGTCGCGCGGACTCAGTCAGTCCAACTAACAATATCGTATCGTATTTTAACGAAGTCACGTTGGACAAGCAGCTAGCTGCATTTTGGGAGCTGGAGGATGTCCCAAAGAAAAAAGGCATCAACGAAGATGATAAATACTGCGAATAGCTCTTCGAAGCATCTACAACACGAAATACAGATGGAAAATACATTGTGTCTCTACCTTTTAAACGGGATTTTCCGAAAAATGTGTGCTTAGAACCTTCGCTGAAAAATGCATGCTCTCAGTTCTACCGGAACGAGACGCGACTAGCGAAAAAGCCGGTCCTTNAACCTTCGCTGAAAAATGCATGCTCTCAGTTCTACCGGAACGAGACGCGACTAGCGAAAAAGCCGGTCCTTCAAACAGAGTACAACCGGGTTGTATCTGAATACGAGACACTAG
>NW_016218353.1:1286-1588 GCF_001687245.7 Rhagoletis zephyria | reverse complement strand
GAATCCTTCCGTTAGGCCTAAACGGCATGCTGGGCCCGCCAGGAAAGCACGTGATGACCGTCGCATGGTCACCAAGATCCTGGCGCGTTACGGCGAGGTGGGCAGCACGCGCGATCGCTCGAGTGGGCCAGAGGGGTGCTAAGCGGCGGCCAGGAGGGCTGTGGTGAGGGTGTTTCTGGGGGTGCGAGCGCATCCCGTATTGACCCTGTCAAGCGGCAGAGATCGCAGGAGGGGGAAACCCCCCTCTCCAAGAAGCCCAGAGCGGGAGGGACGCCTAAGCTCTTTAGCGAGATCGCTAAACA
>NW_016218353.1:0-1276 GCF_001687245.7 Rhagoletis zephyria | reverse complement strand
AAGCCCAGAGCGGGAGGGACGCCTAAGCTCTTTAGCGAGATCGCTAAACAGGCGGGCTCTATCACTCTGGGTGCTTTGGATCGGGGTAAGGATGACGGGGCCATCGCCAGGGATGATTGGAGGAAGGTGTCTTCAGCCTTATCAGGGGTGTTTATGAGGGTGTTCAGGGAAAACCCGGGGCCACCGCCGCGGTGCGAGAGTGCTGGTTGGCATCAGGGGATGATCATGAAGGTGGTGTGTGCCGATGAGCGGTCGGCCGCGCTTTACAACGCGGCAGTAGCCTTGGTCGGGGAGGTTTGGGTGGGAGCCAAGCTCGAGGCTGTGGACAAGGGGGACCTTCCCTTGCGTCCGCGTGCTCGGGTCTGGCTTCCCTCGGCACCTTCCTCGCTGAGTGAGGTGGAAGATATCTTCCGCTACTGCAACCCGGACCTTCCAGCGCACAACTGGAAGGCAATCCGGTTTGAGAACTCCGACGGTGACTTTCGGCAAGCGCTGATGTTGCTGAACTTGGAGTCTCTTAAGCCTCTCGCCGAAAGACAGGGAGTCATCTACTATGGCTTCGAGAAGGTAGTCATGAAGGTCTACCAGACCGACTCCAGAGGGGATGACGAGCCTGTTCCGGTTGCGCTGGTGGGCGAAAATATGAATGTGGAGGATGCCCCCATAGGTATGGAGGTCGAGTCCGTCATGTCGGACATTGACAGCATTGCTGGCCCTCCTTCGAGTGCCGGTTAGAGGAGTCGATCCCCGAGACGAATGTCTCGGAAATCCTAACCATGGATCGCCTTCTTTGGGCCATTGGCCCCTTCAAGCCCTTCAAGGCCCCGGGCCCCGACGGCATAATATCGGCCCAACTGCAGAAATCTACAGAACTGTCGTGCCCCTGGTTGATGCCCATTTTCGAGGTTTGTCTGGCTAAGGGTCATGTTCCGGGGCCTAGGAGGGTGGTCAGAGTCGTGTTCATTCCCAAGGCGGGTAAAGCCTCTCATGTATCACCCAGGGATTTCAGGCCGATAAGTCTCTCCTCGTTTCTTCTGAAGATGCTGGAGAGGCTGATCGATCTGCATTTAAGAAGAGGGATCCTCAGGGAGCGCCTTTCCTTGGATCACCATGCTTACTGCAAGGGCAGGTCNTCGGCCCAACTGCAGAAATCTACAGAACTGTCGTGCCCCTGGTTGATGCCCATTTTCGAGGTTTGTCTGGCTAAGGGTCATGTTCCGGGGCCTAGGAGGGTGGTCAGAGTCGTGTTCATTCCCAAGGCGGGTAAAGCCTCTCA
>NW_016218352.1:0-1586 GCF_001687245.7 Rhagoletis zephyria | reverse complement strand
CCATGGCGTATGAGTGACCTTCCACACAGTGAAAGAGTTGCTGCTGTGGGTGCTAGCGCTTGGTAGGACGTAGTACAAGTAAAAGAGCCATCAGTTCTAATATAGAATTTTACAAAAATGGTATGTGTTTGTGTGCGTTTGCATTCATACAGACATACATATGTGCATATATAAATTCTGTGGATGGTGTCACTAACACACACGCACTCTTGTATACTCACTCATTTATGCGGTCTGCACAGTGACCAACAAATTGTTTGCATGACTGCCTGGCAAATGCTTGAACTGTAATATAACGCAGACGTGCCGAGCTTTTACAGTCGACAGCCATCATAAATTTGTGTAGCTGAGTGGCGGCGGGTGCACTATTTTGCATGTGTGCGTCTATGCGTGTGTATGATCCTTTTTCATCGACATTTTGTTTTTGCTTTTTCTGCCAGTTGCTTTTAGCTTTTACTCTAAAACTACACACGTCTGTCGGTAATTTAACGAGGGACAAATTAACGCCACACAAAACATTTACATTTTAATAAATTTGTGTAAATACATTTTTTTAAAGTGTAACAAATTGCTAAACAAGTGGGAGCTTTTGACTGAGCCGGGTGGCGAAGGTGGATGATGGGGAGGAAAAATGATGGCTGATAGTATTTCATGAATTTTTTATGAAACGGTGCTAATGAATTGGTGAAAAATAACATCGCTCTACACTTATTAGTGGCGTAGTATAGGTAGCAGATCGAGCCAGCAGAATAAGTATCGATTTTATAACGTAAAGGAGGCTTCAAGTTGTGTTTATACTTTCATAGCGGCCACCACTCTATTTAGCTGTTCGTGAATCAGATTGTTGCAGTAAAAGAATTCGCTTGGATATGAGATACACTGAGAAAAAAGTCAGCTAAGTATAACCAAATACTGTAATTATAACCAAATCATATATTGAGGGAAACATATTTAGTTGACGTGACTAAACTCTTTTCTCAGTGTACCTAATTACCGAAGGTTTACCTCCATCCATCCAAGAGTCAACTTCTCCTTATAAGATTATTGGCTTAATTTGCCTCTAAAAAAGAAGTAAATAACATTAATTCAGCGTCATTGTCTTAGGCAAAATGATTCTAACTCAGAATAAAGGAACTATAACTCTGTGGTAAAACCTCGAAATGTTTTCACATTCACAGGTAATTTTTTTTAATGCCCATACATATTAAGTTTGCAATTTTTCAGCTACCGGTTTTTAGAACAAGTTGAAAAAAGGTTTAAAATAAAATTGGTTCAATATATGTATGTGATTTGGCTACATACAATACAATTTCACGAGGAATAATTTCGTAGAACATTTGTACCCATTCGCTCTCCCAATAAAGGGTCGTTTCGATCCCTTTTTTTTGAATGTCTGAGTAAAGTGGCATTTCGGAGGTCGCTAAAGGGTTAAGATGTTCTAGTAAATTATTAACCTGAAAATTTCTCTATGGATATTCTCAGACAAAGTCTTTATACAAGGAACATGATTACTCCTCGTAAAATTTTAAACCCTTTTTTCCACTTATTTTAGAAACACTCTGCCAAAAAATTGAACACCTAATATG
>NW_016218350.1:0-1586 GCF_001687245.7 Rhagoletis zephyria | reverse complement strand
ATTAATATACCCTTGTGCACAAGTGCGCTCGGGTATAAAAAAACAAATTACACAACTCGTTCTAAGAAGAAAAAAATTACCAGTTTTGGTAAAAAAATTACCAAAGCCGCAACGCTGAACCTAAAACGCACGCAATTCATTATTGGGTACGAAGAATTTCATTTATGTAGAAATAGTTGGGGTACTCAATTACAGAGCACAGAACTGCAAACATTTTGTATGCTAATTATGTATGCTAATTTATGCAAACGCCACAAATAATTTCTGACTTAAATTATTTATATTTCAGTCGACAAAATGCGTAATTAAATGTGTAACTGCTTCCTCATTTCTAGTTTACTTACTAATTATTTCATGCAATTATATTATCTCTATACCTCATACTAGTATTATTAGTATAAACTATATGCGTAAGAATATGTTATGGCATGTATATATATATATCTACATATCAGTGATGGGCATACTTGACTTTTATATTTAGAGCTACCAATTTGGATACTAAATACTAAAATTTTCAGCAGTTAGAGGTGTCTAAATATTTACTAAAGTATATTTAGGAGTTGCTAAAAACAAGAAAAAACTTGGGTATTTTTGAGATGCTAAATACATACCTGACATCTGGAATATTTTGGTGTTTAACTTTTCGTGATTTATTTTAAGGTTTAAGTTTAGGAATGTTTTCAGGACTCTTTTTTGACGTAGAATACGTCTTACGTTTCGATATGGACAGGGGCGGCGATACGCCCTGTTCGCGGGGGGTAGTCCTGTAGAGTATACAGGTAAAAAAAAATGGTTGCCGATCTAATTGAGAAGGTTAGCAGATTTGGTTAGAAAAACTTATTGTTTCGTGTATACCAACATAACATATCGGTGAAAAAATATCGATTATTTTTTAACTGTTTTGATAAAAATCATAACCGTTACGGTCCCTAGTACATATGATTGAAGTTAATCCTTTCTGGATCTGCTGCTCTATTGCTAATTATTAATATTTTACAATTCATATTAATTTATTAAATTCAATTCAATACAATCAAAACGAATATTTCATGTACCGTTTTTAACTTGAATGTGATCTTAATAATCCCTCGTATTCTACGTTTAAGCTTAGCGGCCTTTTCGGGGTTGCTTTCGGATTCAGCTTTGATTGAAGCAAAACATTCAAGTACTTTTGTACGGGTGATTTCATAAGATGAAGGTATCTTAATATTTGTATGCTCAGCCTTTAGTCATATGAAAATAAGTAAGTAAATAGATTTACTTAAATTTTTTAGTACATCCAAAATACCTAAGTCCAGGGAGTGAAACTGGAATTGGGCATGTCCAGAAAACCCAAAAACATTTTTTCCAAGCACTCAGGCAATATTGCCCAATTTACTTAAGGCCTCCACAAAGTTATCAAACTATGTTATGAATCCCAGTAATTTTTTGAGGGAATGAGTGTGGAGGTTGTTTATTTTCAATGCATCCGAACCAAAGATATACCATCTCAGCTGACAAATCTCGTACAGCGGCAGTGGATCGTCGATGAGGGTCACTATGGATTTAACCTTCTTATCAGAACTCTCAGTTCACTCTTTTTC
>NW_016218349.1:0-1586 GCF_001687245.7 Rhagoletis zephyria | reverse complement strand
TGAGTTGGAGAACGATGTTGGATATCAACTTGAGAACTATGAATTTCTCTAAGGTTGGAGAATTTTTTTTTTGGTGTTTATTGGATACCAGCTTGCTGGTGTCGTGAGTGGTGAAATTAGCTCAATTTTCTTAGTAAAAAATATTCTGGCGGAAATTTCCTCCACTATATGAGTCTAAGTCGTGTTTGTGGAAGATTAAGTTCACGATATTGCAGTTGTGAATTAAAAAAAAAAAACAATCTTTAACAAAATGGTCGAAAATGTATGATATTTCGGCTCTAATCATTTCGACCTTTCATCGACTTCATTTGTAAAGAAATAAATATTGTACAGCATGCTGGTAAGTTATACGCTTTGAGCCTGATGGTAGAATCACTTGATGGAGCCAGCAAGCTGGTCTCGCATATTTCCCCTTTTATACAAAATGGTTTTTGGTTGGATAAAATAAAGCCCTTTTTTAAAAGAATTTGGCTACCACTATAATTTATTCGCGGCAACACTGATCACAATTGCCATTTAGCCCCTTAGCTCTTTTTTGCAATGAAGGCAAAGTGCCAAGTGGTGGAAGGAGGCAGACTCTTGACCACAAAGAGTTAATTTTACTGAAGCAAACTGGTAATGAAGTGGTAATGCTGAAGGAAATTTTTTAAAACGAGGATATATTCGATATACCTATGTAACCTAATTGGATTATACTCCTTCTTTAAAGCTGTAGTTAGGATAGGAGCGTGGAGAAAGCGTTATTTGTTGAATAGTTTCTGATGTCGAGGATTGAATACATTTGGGACCTTGAGGGCCAGATTAGTCTGATATTAAAAAAAAATGGTAAAGCTGCATTACTAGAATCGAAACGGTAACGGCCCGAGGCACGCCCTTTTCCTTTTCATAAAATAGGCAGCATCACGGAGGTGCAATGAACTATTCAGTAAAAGACCGCATATATTATTTATAGATCATTCTTTCATATAGTACACAAACATTTTTTTGCAGACAGGCTCCTCTGGTCCCCATGGCTTTATATGTAAGTATGTATGACGTCATATACGTATGGACATTTGGTTTTAATGGAATGTGCGTTTAGGCAGGTCTATAGCTTCTTATTATTTAACCCAGGTGACTACACTGGCGTATAATTAATCTTCATTTCGTAGGAGCAGCTTGGGGAAGGATCAGTGAGTTGGTCCATAACGCCTCGTATATGTGTCCAACCCTTAAATAAAAAGTGCTGCCATGTGCCGATTAATGTTCAAAAAAGTGTGTGAACTGCTATCGATGAAATATATCGTCGCATTCTGAGTTCTTTTATACAAAAACTATTACGTTGAAAGTAATATTAAATTGAAAATTAAAGAGGCATATACGTTTTACAACTCCTGCTGCTGTCGAAACTGTTCCTATGCATATTTTTTTATTGAAAATTAGTATGCAGCTTTGTAGTTTTCCATTATAGATTAATTATCGATTATACACTCTCATCGCTTATGAGCGCACAGCTGTTTATTTCGTATAAAGTGTTCGTTTACTAATTTATATAAATAAAATTTAGCAATATTGGTTCAAAATAAAGTGCAAATTAAACTAAATGC
>NW_016218348.1:0-1586 GCF_001687245.7 Rhagoletis zephyria | reverse complement strand
CTTCTATTTTTGTCCATCATTTGTATGGAGTCGCGGCACTGTGCGCCCTAGCGTACATATGTATATACATATATGTGCCACATTTACAACTGCCACACAACGCTTCTTATCATTTTTTTTTTGCTTTTTATTTGTATGTGTGTGATTGCGTGCTTGCCTTAAATAGCAGATTGTAATCGCCCGTTAGCTATTGAAAAGAAAATTTGGATTGAGTTCGAGAGTGAAACTCTCATTTTATCATACAATAATATATGTGAGTATGCATGTACATGCTTATCTACTTTCCGCTAAATAAACTACATCAATTTCAATTTAGTCCTTTTGTTTTGCCATTGAATCGTTTTATTTTATTTTTTTTTTGCTTTTTTAAGTTTTGTGTACAAGAATGTGTGTAGAATGTTATACGTGCATATTAGCAATCGCCTTCGAATTTGACAACTTAACTAAGGATAAAATAAACAGTTATGTTGCGCTTCCGCTAGGATCAGCTATAAATCACGACTGTTTGCTTATAGTTAGTAGTACAACTACTTGGAGATATCCATCCAAGCAGGAATGCCTTTGAAATAAATTTTGTAAGATCCAGACCGAATGTGGGAAAATGGTGAGAGATCTTTTGTATTAATTGGTATGAGTTCGAGACTGATTGGCGATAGGCTGAGAAGGTAGTAGCATACATACATATCTACAAAATAATTTTATAGTAATGTAGTTATTGTAAAAATGATTAAAGGAGAGTGAAATAATGCTGCGATTATTATTTGGACATTGAAAAAGCAGACTGTACTAAAAACTGATCTCCTCCAGGTCAACACGAATTGTGCTCCTTCCTCAATTTATAGTAAATCTAACACCATGGAACCGTTATGGCCCATCCACATACATTTTTTGCTTTGCGTTGGCTTTGGCGTCGCTTAAACAGCTTCAGCGGTCCACATAGCCAAAATTTGGCAATGCCAATGCCAACACTAAGCAAAGAGATGGCCAACTCTCAACTTTTCGCCTGCGTCGTTCGTCAGCTGTTGCAGATAATTAAAATCATGTGAATTGTTTCCTTTTTAATCAAATGCAGGCATGAAATATCGTTTTTAATGCAATAGTAGTTAGGAAATATAAATTTATCTGTGATTAGTATGAAAATATAGTGGCCAAAGTATACAATGCCAGACGTTCAAGCGAAAGCAAACGCAACGCGAAAGTGCTATGTATGCTACAGATATGTACACTGGTACATAGACAGATCAAAGATGGAGGGCAGAGCAGCAGCGGGTGTCTTTGGACCAGGCATCAAACTTTCCAATGCAATGGGTACTTGGTCCACGGTCTTTCCCGCTGAGGTACCTGAAATCTCAATTTGTGCCAGAGTGAACCTTGAGAAGGGCACGTTTGTAGTTACTTTTTAGATAACCAACGACATAAAGGCCCATTCCAACAGGACATTCACCTCCAGGCTCGTCAAGGAGTGCTTTGCAACCTATTCAACTTGTGTCAGCAAGGAACACGCTATTACTACGCTGGATACCAGGACACGGCGGAATCGTGGGTAACCAGGCCGCCGACGAATTGCGTTTTGCGGATTCAGTTGG
>NW_016218347.1:0-1586 GCF_001687245.7 Rhagoletis zephyria | reverse complement strand
ATGGTATCTTCCTATTTAAAGTTGAGAGTACAAATAACTCTCAGAAAGTGTTATCAGTATCGAAAAGCATTGGATTTCAAAGACCTAACACTATTTTTCTAGATGTCAGGGCGATCGCGAAGTCAATGCTCGATTTATGGCGGGATCAAGATCTGGTGGAGTTTATCTATCTTCCCCTTATTCAGAGAATAATTATTTGGATAAGGGTGCTTCTCATACTACCAGATATGTAAGGAGAGCAAGAAGGAGGAGCAATCTCGTCAGTACTTTGTAATATAGCTGTGAACCATCTAACTATGAGTTTACAGGACATAGACAATTGCTTACAAACATGACCTGAATCTATCTGCAACTGCACTTTGTTTGGCTTATCGGCTAGGCTCTTAACCTACTTTTCGTCACTATCTATTCTGACAGACAAGCAGATATCAGGTCAAATGAATGCTGTGAAACCTCGTCTAGAGCGGCAATAAAACGCAGGCCAGTCCTTAGCAATTTAAAAACTCGTATTTTATTTTTCACTTTTGAATAAGTGAGCCCCTTTGACTGACGTCAACACCTCTTCCATGCGAGCACACCGCTATGTACCAGCAAATGATGACTTATAAAAAACTTCTTCGAGAAGACAAAAATAAAAAATGGTCGTTAGAGTCCAGTTGTAGGAAAACCTAAAAACTCTGTACCAGCTTCGTCCAAACGTCTTCTGCTGAGTCAAGTGACCGCCGGAATTATAACCTGTAACTGCTTAGTAACTAAGGTATGAAGCCGTCGACATATCCGTTGACCTCACCGTCCTTTTACATTTATTTTTGTCCTTTTCAAACTAACTAGTAAGTAGTATACATACATATGTAGTACTTAATTTAGCTTAAATATGCACATTTACGTTCTTATGCAATCACTCTTACAACTGCCTGAAATGGCTAATATATTTCATTTTCTAACCGCAATGTCGTTTTTCCTCACATATTTTCACTTTTTCTTGCTCTCTGCACGCATTTCAAATTTTTTATATACACTTTGCATTGCATACAATTTCGTTTATGTACATACATACGAATACATATATTTTGCATTTGTAATTTCAACTGTATCTAAAATTCTCACGCATTTTGCGGAAATGCCATTTTGGTATTCTTACTATGCAGCTACTAAAAACTACTGTTTTCGTTGTTGTTGTTCTTGTTGTTAATATCTGCATTTTTCCTGCCATTTTTCATAAATTTTTTTCTTCTCCATGCCATTTTTCTTGCTGTTACGAGAATTTTCCGACATTGAGTCGCTGTGGCATTTTTGCACATTTGTTGCATGCGTGTGGCATGTTTTGAATTTCCGCCTAACAACCAGGCAATTTATGAACATTTTTCTATGGCTTGTTGTTGATGCCACAAACTGCGTTTGGCACTAACTATTTACCAACTAAGTACTTTGATATATTTGCTCTAGTTTCTTACTAAATTTGTTGATCTCTTTACAAAATTTTAGAAAATTGCTTCAAATTTAGTCAGAATTTTTCTTTGTTAATTTTGGATAAAATTTGATGGGAGAAGTATAAAAGTTTTATCTAAAATAAATTTTTGCTCGTA
>NW_016218346.1:0-1586 GCF_001687245.7 Rhagoletis zephyria | reverse complement strand
AAAGCTATTTTCGCAATTTGGCAAACTCCAAATTGATTTGAGACCTATGTTTTGTTGAGCAAATTTGCTTAGAATTACACGTAGAATATTCATATGCTATACGCGCACCGTGAAAAAAATGTATCCGTATGTATGGTGAAAAATCTCATCCTATCCTATGAAATGGGGCAACCCCTTTAGTTTTTTCCTTTTACTATCTGTAATATCTATACCAAATTTCAGTTTTCTACTGCAACCAATACAGGGTGCTCAATCACCTTGAAATGCGCTACTGGGTCGCTGTGAAACTGGCAAAAATATTGATGATTTTTATAAAAAGGTACTGTAGCCATGACAACTGAGGCTTGTGATAATTTTTTAGACAATTATAATTTTAAATGTTCTTAGTTTACCTAAACAATTGTTTGATTAACATTTGTACAAAATATTTCTAGAGTAAAATATGAGCATCATGAGCATCCTCTAAATATATACTTAGAAACGTAAGGTTGGGTGCCAGAACCCCTTTCGGCAAGAGGAAAAATTTTGGAAGGTGCCCCAAACCCTATCTTGGAAAATTTTTTTTGGACCACTCTAATGTACATGGTTTAAGAATAAATCGGAGCTAATTACTGTGTTTCAAAGAGATGAGATTTTCATTTTTCGAGACTTGGCTGTCAAAACACTCATAGCTTTTCCTTCCAAAGGCGAGGCAGAAACACAAATCAAATGGGATTGTCATGTATGCCGGTCCAGTTAGCAAGTAAATCGGATGCATTTAGCAACTTTTCATTACAAATGAAGACAGTAACTTTTTCTTAAATAATTTATTACGCACAAGACGCACAAAAATGCATTAAGGCGTTACCACGCATGGAATGCCCACAACAAATGCAACTGCCGTAACAAATGTAGCAAATGTATTTAGTGCATTTCGCAGCATAAAATAAAAGTATATGTAAGTTAATACTTACATACATTTCAGAGAAATTTCACATAACAACAATATACTAGCACTCCTCAAATTGCACAATGTCCCGAAAAGGATTAACTCTCAACAACGTTGTGCCAATGCAGCATACGAATATAGCAGCCATCAACCGACGACACAAACATGCAGTTGAAGAGTTAAGCCGGAAGGCAGAAATGCACAACAACAAAAACAGTAACAAATAGAAAGGAACATCAATTTATACGCAACTTGATTAAATTGTTTGTATACATGATGATGGCTAGACCTGACTTTGGCGCGACTGGAAGAGGAGGAAGAAAATGCGAATGGCTGAAAAGGAGGATGGCACAAAGCGAAGAACATTTCTTGCTGTCAACTCACTGACAAGCGAAATACTTAAAGGNTAAAGGCCGGTCCACATAGAACTTTCGCGTTGGCTTTGGCTTTGGCGTTAGTTTGACAGAACGCACGTTAAAAGTATGCTTGCTACAATCAACGCTTGGCAGCGAATGCTTTGAGCACTAGATTTAAATACTAACGACAGATAAATTAATATTTCATATCAATAACTGCATGAAACTTGATATTTCTTGCCTACATTTGATGAAAAATTAAAAATATTTCACATAATTTTATTTATTTGCAACAGCTGATT
>NW_016218345.1:0-1586 GCF_001687245.7 Rhagoletis zephyria | reverse complement strand
ATGTGTCCATTGAAACATATAATTCTTCGTATACGGAATTAAGCAAAAAGAATGATCATATCCTCTGTATATGAAAAAAATAAAATTAAAAGCAAATTATGAGAAATGATAAAAACTTATCAACTTGGTACCAACTTTGGATACAATAAACAACTGTATTCGTCTGATTGTCTCGTAGTTTATTTTTGTTAAGATATCTACCGGGTGTGTGGCGCACACATGTGCTTTTTTAAGAAGTTTTATTTCTATCACGTGTACGTGCTATTAAACTAATGCTTTTCTCTCAAGTAGTTTTGCTCAGTGCACGATTAAAAGTTTTGGTTTTAATTTTAAACTTTAAACTTTTTGGACTACATACATATATGACCAAACTAAATTTAGTTACAAACTACAAACCTTCCAAGACTAAAAAAAGAGAGCACCTATGTTGGGTTTCGAATTTAAACAGTTCGGTTTAAATTTTAAACCCAAATATTTTCATAATTAAGAATAAAAAAAGGTCTTAAATTTCATGCTCCGTCTGATGGGGATTGAACCCGGACAGCCTTGGTAGCAACCAATTGTATCAAGCATCTTTGCACACTCAGCTACAGCTACGCATGTAAACGTGCTTTCATATGTTGAGTTTGAATCAACACATTTCGCTGTGTGCAAACATTTTCTATTTTGGTTTAGATTTTAAACCAAATTTTCTATATATGAAACCTAGAAACTAGAATTAAAAAATTTTGGGTTGCTTTTTAAACCGCGAACTTTTTCGACTAAAATTTAAACCAGAACATATTAAAAATTGCTTAAAACTATTGACTGGTTTAAAAAGTAGTCCCAGCGCGGTTTAAAAATTAAACCCAAATTTTTGACCGTGTGGCAATTTATACATATGTATGTAAGTAGTAGCGGCACATTGGGTGAACTAAATGCATTCATACATACATACATATTTATGTACAACTGTAGGTAATATTGAACGCGTCTTCTTGGTAGGTGCGGGTGATAAACCCATGTACCATAATTAAATGGTGTTTACATACCTGCAATTAAAATGAGGAAAAATGTTACAATTTCGGCAAGTGACTGAAAAAAACTCCAAAATA
The DNA here is from genome assembly GCF_001687245.7 of Rhagoletis zephyria. Taxonomy (NCBI): domain Eukaryota; kingdom Metazoa; phylum Arthropoda; class Insecta; order Diptera; family Tephritidae; genus Rhagoletis; species Rhagoletis zephyria. The sequence goes on along the minus strand of NW_016218345.1, from coordinate 492 downwards.
CACGCAAATTGTGGTTTCCAAGACATGTACGAAGTGATTAGCACAGCTGCATCCTTCAACTTGTCAACTCGCGGGAAATTTCCCGATTTGCAGAGAATTTCGGTTTGAGTAGCAATCGGGCAAATGACAATTTTTTTCGGGGAACTGGGTATGTTATTTTTATATCTTAAATTAACCAAATTAGACGGATATGTTAATTTTTAACCATTTTACCCTTTCTGGAGCGACATTTTTTCAATTTGAATCGTAATATCTCCACAACAAGAGTTTTATAGTTTTAGAGATATAAGCTACATATATACCAGATGAAAGCTAAGGTTTTGGGCTTGACTTGGGGAAACTTAGAATAAAATCGACTGACCAGTTTTTGAGAAAATTCTCGAAATCTATATCTTCAGCAGCCCGATTTTTAGTTTTCAGGCGATAACGTTATAACATATCTATATATTTCATAAACACAAAAGATAGCGTTAGATAGCTTGTTTGAAGACC
>NW_016218344.1:0-1586 GCF_001687245.7 Rhagoletis zephyria | reverse complement strand
CAAATTTTAATTTGTATCATCCAATATAAATATGTATTATTTGACCGGGCACAACCATTACTTATGTACCTACATATCAATGCTTTTTTTTTGACATATTGTGAGAGCGAGAAAAAACATAATCGGGTAAACTACTCCATCGCACTTCCAAACAAATATTGGAAATTCGCAAAGTGCCGTTATTGAATCCGCTCTCAAAGAGTTTTCTAGGTTCGAAGACGATTTTGATCATGAATACGAAGCGATTTGTGGAGACGAATATAACGACCAAGACGTATATGACCACGATGACGATAACGAGGACGATAACGAGACGAACACGAATATGTAGACAAATACATAGATGAAGGTGAATACGGAGATTAATTCGAAGACGAATACGATGATAAAAACGAAGACGCATACGGCAATCGATACGAACGCGAAGACAAATACGAAAAAGAAGACGAATACGAATGCTAATACGAAGTTTAATGGGAAGACGATGGCAACGATCAATATGTAGACGAAAACAACTACAAATACAAAAACAACTACGCAGATCAACCAAAGAGGAATAAAAGAACGAACGCGAATTACACACATAAATACGAAAACGAATGCGAAGTGTAATACGAAAGCTAACGAAGTGACAATGGAGGTGAGTTCGAATACCAAGACAAGAACGAACACGAACACGAATATGAAAATGAAGACTTGCAGTCAATCTGTTAATGAATGTTTCCTCTCAGAATTAAAAATTATGAAATGAAAATTTTAAGTATGGCCCCAGTTTGGGACCCTCTTTATATTTAGTATTTATATCATTTCGTGCGCACTGCCTCAAGAGTCGCAATGGCTGAGGGAGCAGAGCACTAGCGTGCCACTCGAGAGATCCGAGGAACATTTTTTTTTCTATTTATTTTATTTTCTTGTTCAATTTTAAGAAATAATTTTGTTTAATTTTTTGCTTATTTAATCTAATTTTCATTTGATTTGTAGATTTTATTGTTTTAAAAAAGAAAAAAATTTTTTTTAATTTCGCAAAATTTTTAGAAACGGTTGTTCATCATTTAGCAATAAATTTTGTAAAAACTTTACAAAATGAATAAATATTTTTTAAAAACAAGAAAAACTTAAAATTTGAGGAAATGGAAGTAGAAAAAAAATAAAAAAGAATAATTAAAAAAGTTTCTATACGTTAAATAAAATACACAGATATTTAGTTTTGAGCAGTAAAACTTAAAAACTAAATGTAAAAAATTTGTTTAAAAGGGGGAAAAAATCCGTTGCCGGGGAATGAACTCGAATCTCTTGAATGGCACGAAAGCGCTGTGCTCACTGGGCTATTGCCACTATTAGGGCAACGTAAACGAAATTGATATTTATTGGAAACAAACAAAAAATTTCAAAATCATTCGTTAAAAACTTAAGTAAGGGTAAAGATACAGATCGCTTTCTTATCAGCAACCTGCCATGCCTTTCTGAGTAGGAACCGTACCTTTATGTTTAAGGCAACATTTTGACTTGCTGCTAGGTAGTACGTGTTATTATTTATTATCGGCATACTCACCATTGCCTTTTGCATTCAAAACATAAAAATTATA
>NW_016218343.1:0-1586 GCF_001687245.7 Rhagoletis zephyria | reverse complement strand
TTCTCACTCCATCCAATGTAAGTGCTTATTTTATTGACTGTATTCTCAGCCTTAACCCTAAGCAAATCAATAAATTTGTTAATACTCTAAATAGGATCCTAGATCTCATATTTGTAAGCGATAATATTAATTATAGTGTTTATGAATGTATATCCCCAATAACTCCATGTGATAAGCATCATGTTTCCTTAGTTAGAAGCCTGGATTTTTACGAATATTCTTCAACTCTCTACAGCCTCTATGGATAAAATCGCATTCAAATTTGCTACCTGCGATTTTTCCAACTTGAATAATCTGCTGCTTAATATTGACTGCGATGTCCTTTTATCAGATTTAAGTACTGCTAACTGTTTTTCAACTTTTAAAAGGGCAATGTATGAATTCTGCCTGGAAAATATACCTGTCAAGAAAAAATTATCATATAAAGTACCCTGGTACACGAAAGATTTAAAAAAGCTTAAAAACTTAAGAAACAAATATTATAAAAGATTTCAGTTAACCAGAAACCATAATTTGTTTCTTAAATACCAACAATATTCAAAAGAATTTAGTCGCTTAGACAATTACCTCCACAAAAATTACATTCGATCTGCTGAGGTGAGCATTAAATCTACTACGAAATGTTTTTGGACTTACATCAAAACCAAGAGGTCATGTTCAAATATCCCATCTTCAGTTTTCCTGGCCGATAACTTTGCTGAGTCTCCAGAAGATGTGGTTAATCTGTTCGCCGACTTTTTTTAGGTTGGATCTGGTTTCCGCTGAGAGTAGCACCGCAGCTAACATTTCTTCTGATATCAACTCGAGCCTTAATTTTGGCTCCCTAACATTATCAACTGAAGATATTACAAAGGGGGTAGCTTCCCTTAAACCCTCTTCTCAAACTGATATTGATGGTCTGTCTGCCCTGCTATTAAAAAAATGTTCTGCCCTAATTCAACCACTAAAAATAATTTTTATATTTATTGATGAATGGAAAGTTACTTCCATAACCCCCATTCTAAAAGGTGGTAAGAAAAACGATGTTAGGAACTATAGGCCCATCTCTAAACTCTCAACTATTTCTAAACTGTTCGAGTGTTTAGTTAAAGATAAGCTGTACTTTGCTACTAAATCTTTTATTTGTCATAACCAGCATGGCTTTGTTTCTGGACGGTCTACAGTTTCAAACTTAGCAGTTTTCACCGACTACTGCGTAAAGCCGTTTTCTTTTGGATTCCAGGTGGACTGTATATATACGGACTTCTCGAAAGCCGTTGATAAAGTCCCTCATAGTATACTAGTCGAAAAACTTGCCTGCCTAGGTTTTCATTCATGCTTTTTGGAATGGATAAGATCCTACTTATCCAACAGACCCTGTGTTGTAACTATTGATGGTGTGTCTTCTGACTCTTTTGTGGCTTTCTCTGGGGTGCCGCAAGGAAATGTCTTGGGTCGTCTACTGTTCGTCCTTTTTATAAATGACATNTATTGATGGTGTGTCTTCTGACTCTTTTGTGGCTTTCTCTGGGGTGCCGCAAGGAAATGTCTTGGGTCGTCTACTGTTCGTCCTTTTTATAAATGACATTAGTAGCTGTTTCTCATTC
>NW_016218342.1:0-1587 GCF_001687245.7 Rhagoletis zephyria | reverse complement strand
GCGGTGCGCGTACGTTGCGCAACTCCTCCACCCCAATGATGGCTGTGCAGGCTGAGATAAAGTTTTCAACGCTGTAATGCGCGCGACAATGGCACCACCACTAACAACAAGCGCAACAACTGCAGTGCAGGGCGTTACTTTTTTTTCTATTACCCTCTATTTTGTTAATGTTTTTTGAGTCAGGCGAACGAAAATGAAAAAAAAAAAAACAAAAAAACGACTGATGCACTGAGTATTCTAGAAAAGTTTCCAAGTTCGTTATACACTCGTTTCGTTTTGGCAGGCAATGGTGTTGTGGCGTATGCGGGGAATGCGTACGTCCGTCCTTTTGTACGTGCTGCGCAAACTTTCTCGCCAGTTTATAAAACACGGCACTGAATGCTGGCTGCGTTTGTCGATAGAGTCGCCGTTCTCTATGCAACGGTCTTAAGTATTGGACTCCGGTGAGAAGATGCTATGGCGTATTGCGAGTGTTGCTTGGTGGTACACGCGTCTGTGAACAAGAAAGGAATAGAATTGTTGAATAGTTAGTGTGAGAGGTAAAAAACGAAATTAGCAACAGAAAATTCAATTTGAATATAAATATGTATTTAAAAAAAAATAGGTGAACAGTTCAACTGGGAACATTTATTTAGTTGGGTAAAATTGCATTGAAGGACGTTGTATAAGTAAAAGCACACCAATGTGTGTTTATATGTATGTATGCATATTCACATAACTAAGATTAAGATTTTAAAAATCGCTTTTCGCAGTGTGGGGAATGTGGGAAACTCGACGTCAATATACAAGGCCCTGACTATGTAGACAATATCTATACTCGTAGCAAAGGGACACACCTGTAGTTCAACGCCGATTCTGAATATAGTTTTATGAAAAGTTTTTTTTAAACAGAAACTCGTCATCCTAACGGTATCCATTAATAGAAAAAAGCCTTTTTATCGAATAATATTCAACCCAGCTTACTACTCGCCTACGACATCCGGCTACCAAGCCTCACCTTTTTTTTCTATTTTTAATTCGACGATACAAATGCAAATGTATCGCCGCAGACTACCCTTCAGAAGTGCATATACAAACAGTGTCATCATTCCATTATACGTAGTGTATGTATAATGGAAATATTCACTTTTCACTTCAATTAAATGCGAACATATTTAAACGGTAATCAAATAAAAAATTTTGATTTTTATAACGCGTTTTTTTTCTCAGTGTAGTTAAACACAATTATAGGGTTAGTGTAGGTCTATTTTGCCCCCAATTATAGGGTTACCTCAAAACGAAAAAAATTTACAAAAAATTTGAAACGTTATAAATAAATTTTCGCCAAATTTTAATTTTTTTATATTACAATGATTTCAGCTATGGAGTTTTTTAGCGAATTACATCTTAGTGCAAGTTCCAAGAAGTTAAGAAATCGCATCGATTTTAAATAGTTTTGTTTTTTTTTTTTGGTTGACATTTCGAGCCCACTGTACTATGTAAGTGGAAGAAAATATCTACCACCGCTTATCAAATCGGTTAAGGATTCGAAGCTGTATGCTATTTTGTACCCCACTTTTTGATTACAGACCACTGTGAGCCGGCCAA
>NW_016218341.1:0-1587 GCF_001687245.7 Rhagoletis zephyria | reverse complement strand
AAAATATGTAAACAATGCAGAAAATTGTGTTAATTTTAATGTTACATGATCCATTTTTGCAGGAATCAATAAATATACAAAGGTTGATTAATTAGGAACACGTANAAGTATGTACATTAGGGCGGGTCGATTTATCTCATATGCGGAAAATGCTCAACGTATCATTCTGAGATACTTTGCTTAAGAAACTGTTGGTCTAAAACCAATTTCGAGCCAGCGGATTTTAAAGGGAAGTTTCATACCAGGTAATACAAATTTTATTTTTTTTTTTTTTTTCAGTCCAACAGAACAATAGTTTCTTACTAACAAAGTTGGCTATAAAAGTTAAAATAATTATAAATTAAAATAAGCACTGCTCCTTTTGGAAGAGGCGCGTCCAAACCCGAAATATTATTTAGTTCGGAACGAGTTCTCATTAAGGAAGCATATTTAGAGTAATAAGAGTTGGGTATTCCTACATATTTAAAACATTGAAAAGTGTCTAAGGTGACGAATCGCGACATTAAAGTTTAATCGTTCTAAAAAAGATGGACTGGGTTTATTACCCTTTTACCAAGAATGATAGAATACAAGATTGCGCCAATGAGAGAGGATTTTTGAGCGTAATTTTTGCGTGACGTCATCTTGGTGCAATCGCGACAGAGAAATGCCAAAACTCATATAAAAATATGTAAACAATGCAGAAAATTGTGTTAATTTTAATGTTACATGATCCATTTTTGCAGGAATCAATAAATATACAAAGGTTGATTAATTAGGAACACGTAGCAATAATTTTGGACATAAGTAAGTACGATTTTTAGCACATGAAAAAATGTATGTATTAACAGTGTTTGCAGTTTCATATAGACCAAAAGGAAGGTGTGCAGCTAAGTGAATTTTAGGACTTGCCATTTTAAAAAGACATGCAGAGTGCATATTTATATTTGTGGACGGTAGTCAACCACCATTAACTCCACAGCTTTTATTTGATGACTTTTGTACCATTTCCGAGGGGATGCATGAGTGTGGCTTTTTTGGAAGCAAATATTCTATGTCAGTAAAATACAATTTAAGCTGAACTTTTAAATGTAAAATAATTTGGGCACTGTTTTGTATTAGGTACGTAACAGCGCAGTAAGATGCCGCTTGAATTAGCGCCTAGCGACCTTATTCACTGGTGCATTACCTCATACCAGCACTAAAAGAAGCAGGTACTAACAAAAATAAGTAGGTAGTGAAGTTCATGTATCTATTTACTGTAGAAACTGCTTTTGTGTGTATGCCATTGCCAGCAAAATAAACTAGCAACTGTCTACATTCACCATGTAAATATACCTACTGCAATTCACCAAGGAAAGGCCAACATAGTTCCATGTAGAAGCTCATAGCTCACACACATAGCACAAAGCTCGATTTGGTGTTTAATGCATGTCTTCCCCGGCAGAACTGCTTCCACTTTTTCGCCAGGTTTGCGTCCGTAGGAAACGAAAAAAAAACTTATATACGCTTTCCTTTTGTTTTCACNATAAACTAGCAACTGTCTACATTCACCATGTAAATATACCTACTGCAATTCACCAAGGAAAGGCCAACATAGTTCCATGT
>NW_016218340.1:0-1587 GCF_001687245.7 Rhagoletis zephyria | reverse complement strand
CATAAATTTCACTGTGTGACTTGTACTGGGTGTTTTCGCCTTCGGCCCATATTGGTATCATCAATAATGCGAAAAAAATTAAAACAACAAACGTAAAACTTTAAAAACTATCACAACAGTCGAGAGGTTTTACGAAAGAGGGGATGAGCGGATCATCATTGCTTCATAGCAAACAACCTAATATTAACATTTTCCAGCAAGTTTGAAAGACCACGCCAAGCTTTAATATGATAAAAATATGTTCAGTTTAAATGCTGGCAGGCTTCCGAGGGTAGCTAAACATCACGTATATTACGAAATCAGCCCTGATGATGCAAGCTCGGAAAAAACATCGGGTTATAGCTGCTGATCTGATATATTTCATTGTGAAGTACATATGTATACATATACATACTTATGTTATATCTCCACAATCGTTTTTTAGCTCTGCGTCCTTGGGCAAAGCCCCACACCATGTTTCGACTATAAGCAGGTACAGAAGTGGATAAAAGTCATGCTGACTGTTGATACCAAAAACTGGTTTTGCTTAAAGTACAATTAAAAAAGTCAAATAAAAATCTTTTAAATATGGCACGTTTCTATAATAAACGAACTAAAAAGAGCAAATAATATCTCCTAGACGCATAGAATTTGACTCGATAAGTTTTGATAAAAATTTGCCATCATTTAGTTTAAGATAATAATGGTAAAACATATTTCGAGATCGCAACAATTTTTATTGAGTTTGAGGCCGTTTCTAATGGTTCATATCCCAGTGACCGCGGTGAAGAAGTCTGATGAGGAGATATGATGATAGTAGCTATAAATTATAACTATGTGGTTTTTTTCAACAACATTTTTCCATTAGAAACGGCCTCAGTCTCCGNAAAAAAAATTAAGGTATCCGTAAAACTTTTTTATTGAAATAGCTTAATGGTGACAACATTGGTTTTTCTTGCAATTAGGAAAATGGTATTGTGGATTCAGCGGCTATTGGGTACTACCTATGAAAAAAAAGAGATTCATTAAAAATAGCGATTCAAGCACAAATAAACTCTGTGAAGGGAAGCCAATAAATATATAAAAATATTACAGTCAAATATTGTGTTTGAAATGATATTATGGTATGCCTTGGATTTTGGACCCTTTCGGTGAAAAGATTGCGCGCACTTTATGAAACTTACGTTTTGTGAAACGTACGTTTTATGTCAAGTCCTATATTTGCAAACTAAACGTGTTTGTTCTAAAAATGTATTTTTTTAGATTTTGAATGCTTATTGTTTATTTTTTGAAACGTACAAAATTAAAAAATTACACTACCGAGCATTGTGGCTTATTTGTAATTTCGTAATGCCAGCTGTTGGTGCTAATAATTTTAAAATATTTTATTATTTTTATAATTTTCTTCTATAAATGTTTGTACAAGGATTCAATGTACAGTTGGTGTACCACAATATCAATGAGACTTATTTTTGAAACCTATAACACTACTATACAAATTAAAGAAAATGTTCAGACCTATAGCATTTGACTGTCATTTCTCATATAAAATTTTCCCTTGGATCCGAATATGAAACCAAATTTAAAGAAAATAAAACAGTTTTCGAG
>NW_016218339.1:0-1587 GCF_001687245.7 Rhagoletis zephyria | reverse complement strand
CACTCAGTTTGAGGGCGCTGTTAGCAGCTTAGTTTTCGTTAATGATATATGTATCGTCACTAGACACGAATAAAGGCGCAAGCTGAAAAGTTAACCGCGAAAAAAGACGAATAAAAAACTTCAGCGAAGAAAGGCGTCGTAACCTAGTCGACGACGAAGAAAGACGCGTAAGCTTATCTTCGCGGTCAACAATGTTTGCGGATGTAATAGTATGTACATTCCCCAGAGAGTTTTGGGGAATAATTCTGAAGTGACAGTTCTTGGCNTTTTTCGCCGTCAAAACAATGGCGCGCCTTTATTCGTGTCTAGTGACGATGTATCGGTAATAAATCAAGAAAAACGTTCAAACTATCCTTCGAAGAGGATCTCATTGCACCTGTTATGCCAGCGGCTGCTGATATTTGAGTTCCCCTAAGCTGTTTAACTACGTAATCCTTAGTAAGCAGGGCTGGAAACCAGACCAGCGCCCCAAAGGAAAATATAGGTTGGACTATAGCTGTCCAGCGCATAGTTCTTGGTTTCAAACTCACAATCTGTTGCTTAACAATCTATTGGCTGCATAGATAGACACAGTGGCTTTCCTTGCACGCTCTTCAATGTTGGGCTTCCAGTTAAGTTTGGCATCCAGAATAACTCCAAGGTATTTCAGCATGTTTGGCAGATCCAGTTCCGTTCCTCGGAACCTTCGTTTAGTAAAGTTAGGGATTTTTGGTTTATTTGTAAAAACCATAAGGTCAAATTTCTCAGGGTTTACGTGAAGAGAACAAGTTTTGGCCAGGGAATCTACCGTATTTAGAGCCCTTTCGATAATTTCACCTATGACCGACGGAAGCTGAACCGATGTCCAGTATTACCACTTCGTCTGCGTAAGCCACTGTCTTGATTCTCTGAGTCTACCTTTCCAAGTAGTTTGTTCAAGACTTCAAGCCATAGTAAAGGTGATAGCGCTCCTCCCTATGGCGTGCCTCTCACCACATATACGGCCGTGCTTTAGAAACCCGAAACGGCGTGTACACACTATCCAAATTCGGACGCAGTGGTCAATATCTGTTTCCGTTAGAGGTCCCCTCGATGTCTATAAAATATGCCATTGTAAATTGTTTGTAGTCGAGCAAACTAAGCGGGACTATGTAGTCTAGGGCCTAAAGTTTGCCGGAAGATCTTCCAACCTAACCTTTTTTGTCTGCAATTCAGACAGCCGATCATCAATTAATCGAATGTTTATTAAAAATGCAATAGCCGTCCTTGACTTTTTGGCATTTGGTTTGCATTAACAAAGGCAAATGCAAATTACTAAATAACAAGTCAACAATACCAGTAATAAAGTTAACTATCCGTCAACAATTTGTTGACAGAAGCTGCATTTTTTAATTTTTATTTTTTATTACGACATTTTCGCCCTTTTGTGCTCTACCTATTTTTATAAAAACTCATTTTCATTTGAGGAAAATGGCATCAATTGTCAACTCATTTACTTTTCAATACATGCCGCAAAAACCTACAGAAAAAATAAGCAAAACAAATATAGAATGGCACGGAAAAAATTATCTTATTAAAATATTAAAAAGCAATCAAAGCGGTTGTCGT
>NW_016218338.1:0-1587 GCF_001687245.7 Rhagoletis zephyria | reverse complement strand
CGGTTTAGCTAATGAAAATAAAATTAAAGTTTGTGAACTAAATTTTGCTATGCAAAGGCTAATATCTTAAAAACGTAATTGTGGAAGATTAATTCGAAGGATGAAAGTTTTAAATTTAGCTGGCTAGCTGCAGTGCTTTCTAGTGTATACCCATAACCCAATTAGCAACCATATACAGTTTTTGGAAAAAACTAAAAGTAATCCGTGTAGAACCTAAATTTTCCTAATGTAACATTTATAACCATAAATTAAGAAAAAGAAAACCGAAAATTCAAGACAAAATTTTGAACAGGTGGCAACCCGCTTACATGTAGTTTAGAAATAAAATATCTTCAAAGCAGTTTCGATTGATATCCATATTTAAGTAATTCACACAATCTGTTTCGTCTGACGCTCATATCGGGATACATATTTCCATTTTCGAATCGCCTTAATTTAAGTTTGAACTTGATTTTGTTAGCGGGTGGCAACGCTCCTACAAGCTATTTAGATATAAAGTTCTTTCAAGGCCATTTTAATTGATATCCATGTCGTAGTAAATAGTTTGACCTATTGCATATATGGAATTTAAATTCCATAAACAGGTGGCAACCCTGTTTAAAGTAATTTCAAACTAAAACCTTTTAAATCCTTTTTTATCTGATACCCGTATTGCGATATATATTTATCTACTTCTCTTAATTAAAGTTGAATTAAGTTTTCAAAACAAGTGGCAACTCTCCCACATGTAGTTTTAAATACAGTTTTTTCAAAGTCATTTTGATTGGTATTCATATTGTAGTAACTCATTTTACCAATTTTATACATACAATATTGAATTTAGCTTTGTAATTAGGTGACAACCTTCCTACTTATAATAGAGAAATAAAGCCTTGCAAAAACTATTTTGATCGATACCCATATTGTAATAAATGATTTAACTAATAAATAATTTGTATTTATTTATTTATTAGTTGGCAACCCTTTTCAACAAAACGTTACTGCACATCTATAGGCCAAGCCTTTTAATTTGATACCTTATTTTTTAAATCGAACTAACTGTACAGATCTGATGGTATAACAAAAAATCTTTCGCGTATTATGCATACATATATATGTATGTATGTATATACATATATGAATGTACAGCGTACATACATATGTATGTAGACACATAAATATGTAGGTAGGTACAAAAAATGCTGCGATCAGCTTATACATATTTCCCCTCACCTACGCAATCTGGTTTTGGCCTCCTTTTGTCTCTGCCAGAACACGTTTGCAAATTGAAGACGAAGTGATTTTGTATGGAAAATCATTATTGCCCATTTATTTAAACTAAATAAACATACTTAGAAGATATATATATATACCAAACGAAAATAAAGAACTTGAATTTTTGACTAAAGGAAACAAAAACAAAATCATTCGAACGGTTTTGCTAATTTTTTCAAAAGTTTTTCTGCCTTAAAATGCTCAATATTTGTTGAATTTATATAAAAACACGATAATATTTCTATAGCTCCAAAGAACCAATATCCCGAAAATGAAAGTTATAGCCAAATTAACGGGTGATTTTTTTGAGGTTAGGATTTTCATGCATTAGTA
>NW_016218337.1:0-1587 GCF_001687245.7 Rhagoletis zephyria | reverse complement strand
GAATCAAAGAAGGAGGAGTCGAAAAAGGCAGGAGCTCCAGCAGCGGGAGGCAAACCAGCGGCGAAGACGATCAAGACGCTGAAGAACCAGTTCGCCATGAACCGCATGGTGCTGATGCTGATGGACGTCCGCGGCGACCGCCTCTCCCCGGAGACAATCCAGGATCTGAAGCGCATCTACGCCCTTCTCGTCAACATTCACTCGGCGTACAGTGCCGCCGGGAAGCAGTGTGGCCCGGCTGCTGCTGCTGCCCCAGCGGCCCCAGCTGCCGGCGATGGCGCCAAAGCTGCGGAAGGCGCCTCAAAAGGTGCTGGTGCCAAAGCAGGCGACGCAGGCACATCAAAAGCCGGTGAGGCGGGCAAAGATGGCAAAGACGCCGGTAAAGATGGAAAAGATGCTGCTGGAAAAGATGCCGCGGGTAAAGATGCAGGAGCCTCAAAGGGAGCTGGCGCTGGTGCTGATGCGGCCAAGGCGGCTGATCCGCTGGCAGCCTTTGGAGCCGCTGGTGCTTCAAAGGCGCCCGGAGAGGGCGCCTCAAAAGGAGCTGGAGCAGGATCCAAAGACGGTAAAGCTGCGGATGGTGGTGGAAAAGATGGAGCAAAAGGTGCCTCAAAAGATGGCAAAGCAGATGGTGGCAAAGATGGCGCCAAGGGGGCATCAAAGGATGGTAAAGCAGATGGTAGCAAAGACGCCGGCGGAAAAGGTGCCGGTTCGAAGGACGGCAAAGCCGATGGGTCAAAGGACGCAGCTGGCAAAGGAGGTGCTTCGAAAGACGGCAAAGGCGGCTCAAAGGACGCTGCTGGGGCCGGCTCTAAAGACCCTACAAAAGGAGGCTCAAAGGACGCCTCAAAAGACCCGGCGAAAGGAGGCGGCTCTAAAGACCCTGCTGGGGCCGGTTCTAAAGACCCTGCAAAAGGAGGCTCTAAAGATCCTGCTGGAGCCGGCTCAAAAGATCCGGCAAAAGGAGGCGGTTCTAAAGATCCGGCCGCTAAAGGCTCTGCTAAAGATGGCTCTAAGGATCCTGCAAAGGGTGGCTCAAAAGACGCCAAAGGCGGTGGATCAAAGGACGCCGGTGGAAAGGGAGCCGGATCGAAGGACGGCAAAGCTGATGGTTCAAAGGATCCAGCTGGCAAAGGCGGCTCTAAAGACGCTAAGAGCGGTTCAAAGGACGCCAAGGGAGGCGCCTCAAAAGATGCAAAGGGGGCGAGTGCCAAGGGCGGCGGCGCCTCAAAGGATCCGAAGGGCTCAAAGGCGGCAGGGTCAAAGGCGGGCAAGGATGCGCCTAAAGGCTGAAGTGATCATTCAGTTTTCATCATCACCATCACTGCAGCCACTGATATGATTTNTGTCATGCAAATAAAGAGCATTTTACGATTCCAGATAACGAAGCAGAGACTGAAGCACAACACAGTAGTGAGTTCAATGCACTCCACTACAAATTACATTTCTGTTGAAATCTTATGTAGAGAGCTGGCACAGTAATTGGCACAGTGCAACCAGTGCCTTCCAGCGAATGAATCACGCACAAAAGTGTCACCTGAATTACAGCAGCAGCAACAACAACCACTTGCTGTGGCGCCCAGCCAT
>NW_016218334.1:0-1587 GCF_001687245.7 Rhagoletis zephyria | reverse complement strand
GCTTGGTTAGATGCCAAAGCAAATGACATTATTCGTATGTGTGTGTGTGTGTGTGTGTGCATATGTCTATCAGTGAGTTAAGTCTCAAGATATTGCAAAAATCTAAAATTAAAAAAGGTATGAATTCAGAAAATGGAGAATATTTCAGGTATTTTGCGACTGCAATTCACTATTTGCATACACACACAGTCGTAACACATACTCGGGTGAATGTACATATGTATGTATAGTGATTGCTGTGAGGGCGAGCTTTGCAGAAAACGACTATGGCTAGCATGCGCGCATACATATGAGTGTGTGTTTTTATGTATGTATGTATGTGTACAGGTAGCCTTGAACGCAATTAAATGCGATCTCATAAATTTCGAATTCCTTTTGCGCAGACAAGCAGTATACCATTTAAGCGTACACAATTTTACACATTTATTTATATGTACATACATACATATATGAAAGGTATGCTCAAATGTGTGTGCACTCTAAAAAATCTGTTTAAAAATGCGATTTTAAATCGAGTACATTTGTGTTCATTTTTAAAGTTTTTTGGTAAACTTACACGATGAATATGTAGTTTTCTCGTTTACACATTTTCGTGTGTAAAATCCTTTTTGCTAGCAGCTTTACACCATTCTACGGGTGAAATCAAACAGCGGATGTGTATTTTGTAGCTTGTACACACTTTCGTAGTAAATTTACGCACACCATAGCAGCTATATTACACTCCAAAAAGTCCGAAATTTAAACAAACTATGTATTCGTTGAATAATCGAGCATGTAACTTCGCGAATAATAAGGTAGGAAATCAGTAACCTACCTTTTAGGTAGGAAATCTACACAATTTTTTTTGAGAGTGTGTAATATTTATGTGTGGTTTCAATAAGGGTATTGGCTCGCTCACAACGTCAGCAGCAGATGCCACCCTCGTCATAACGGCAACTCGTTCTCACCTCAGCACCGAAGTGCCAGTCAACTTGCCCTGGCAAAGTGCAAACATATGTTTACGGTATGTAAGGAAGAAGAATTTAACTGCAATTTTCTCCTACTTATGGTCTGATTATGGCAACTTAACGTAACTTACAGGCTCTCATTTAAAAATTCTCTTAAATGGTTGTTGCTTATAATTGAACAGCCGAAACTTAACGTAATGCCACGTCGAAATCTGTTTCATTTTGATTTTCTAAGTTCTACGTTCCGTTAAGTTAAGTTAAGTTGCCATAATCAGGATTTTTTCCTATGTGTTGTGTTACATAAATATGGCATACGTTGTTGGTAAGTGTGAAGACACATGTCCGTACATACCAAAAAAAAGGAAATGGGCTGCAGAAGACCGGAAGCCGTACTATCTCCTACGCTTATGTATATAAAGACCGTTTGTATAGACACTTTTGTAGATTCCTGTCATTTATGTACATTAGGATGGGCCGAAAATGAATGTGTAGTAAGTAAAATCGGAGTTTTAATACTCTCACTCCCTACTAGTGTTCTATGTTTATCATACAAATATAACGTACTTTTTTTAACAAAAAAGATTTAGCGTGGTCTTAAAACTCTTAAAGTTACCTATGTATTTTGTCTGAAAAAAAAAAA
>NW_016218333.1:1422-1587 GCF_001687245.7 Rhagoletis zephyria | reverse complement strand
CCTGTTGCCAAACATCTTCCCGAGGCTCTTCTCCTGGTAGGGGGGCGCAACGTCTCAATGTCCTCAGGCTCCTGGTCGTCCTTCTCCAAGCGCCGGCGTCGGTAGTGGTCGTGGCGGCAGCTGCAGATCAACACAGGCCAACTTCAGGCCGCTGAGCAAGGCCTG
>NW_016218333.1:0-1233 GCF_001687245.7 Rhagoletis zephyria | reverse complement strand
GAGACGATGTCCAGCTCTATGCAGCTGCCCAGACAGGGCACCATGTAGATGGCAGCTGCAGATCTGCAAAGGTCGACTTCAGGCCGCCGAGGCCTCACACGGTGGGTGCAACTGAAAGGAAGAGAGAGTTAGCACACTGGTAGGAACACACAAACACACACAAGGGGATACTTGTCTGGTGATGGGGTGATGGTGGCAGTCTTCGGGTGAAATTTCTTTGTCTGAGAATTCAGGCGAGCGCCCGCTGGCCAATGTGCCTCTGGAGCTGTTGCCGGCTGCACGTGAGAGAGGAAAATCAAAACAAAGGCAGCGGCAGCTGCCAGACCAGAGCAAAAGCCAGGGCGACTCACAAAAAACGTGACGCGGATTTAGCGCCACAGGGGAGGACAATGACGCCGATGGGGGCGCGGCCGTTGCCAAACATCTTCCGAAGGCTCTTCTCCTGGTAGGGGGCGCAGCGTGGCATTCGGCTTCAGGTCAATGTTCGTGTCGGGGTTGCGGGTTTCGTTCTTAAAGTCGTACTCGGCGAGCAGAAGTACTCGGCCAGCAGTGGGTACTTCAGCTCGATGCACCGCTTCTGAATCGTCTCAATCTCCGACTGGTTCACCTCGAAGCTGACCGTCTCAACGTCCTCGGGCTCCTCGTCGTCCGTCTCCAAGCGCAGGCGTTGGTAGTGCTCGTGGCAGCAGCTGCAGATCAACAAAGGCCGACTTCAGGCCGCTGAGCAAAGCCTGGCGCTGGATGAGGCTGAAAGAAAGGAAGAGAGAGTTAGCACACTGGTAGGAACACACAAACACACACAAAGGGATACTTGTCTGGTGATGGGATGATGGTGGTGAAGCAGGTCTCAGTCTTCGGGTGACCAGCAGCGTGTCATCGGGCACTGCCTTCAGCCCGGTCCTCAGTCGGGCGCGGTCCTTGAGGGTGCGCAGGTGTTCACTGCCGCCCAGCGTCAGCAGCAGCGTCTTCCACAGCAGCAGCAGTATCTTCTTCATGGGAAAGCGGGCGCCGACGCCCGTGTTCTGGCACAGCTTGATCACCTGCTCGAGGAGGGTCAGGTGCAGGAGTTCGCCGGCGATTGGCTGCATCAGCTACTCCTTGAAACGATCCCGCAGTTGTTGTTTCCTCCTCCTCTTCCACTGGACGACAGATCAACAAAGGCCGACTTCAGGCCGCTGAGCAAAGCCTGGCGCTGGATGAGGCTGAAAGAAAGGAAGAGAAAGTTAGCACACG
>NW_016218332.1:0-1587 GCF_001687245.7 Rhagoletis zephyria | reverse complement strand
TTTTTTTTTGCATCTTTCTATATCGACTATATTTTAGTTCTACGCTTAGGGCTTGTGTGTCATTACTCGTATTTATTTAGAGCCTTCATTTTTGCTGCTGTAACTTAAGCAACCGTTAAAATTTTTTCGAGTGTCACACTCTTTCGTTAACGGTCTAAATACGAAAATACAGCGCCTTAAATTATACAACATTACATGCTAGAGCAACTACCGTTATTATTCGTTATGCTATCCTAAAGGCAACTGCAATTCTCAAATGGCATTTGAAAGGATTTATTTAGAAAGTTCAAGAGTCTATAAGACAAAGTTGGTCCTCATAATTTAGAATCAAAAATTTATTTATAAAAAACTTCTAACTATTAAATAAAAGAAATTTAATTGAAACATTCACGGCATTTTGGTTTTTTTACTTCTTTTACGATATCACTCTTCCTCTGCTATTTTGTGAATAACCGATTTGTTATGGCTTGTCCTATCGCTCCATATAGAGTATAGCCGTTTCTTAGATACGCCATATGCACAGCGGCTAAAAAGCTACTCAGTCGCAAGACAATTGTCAATTCTGGCACCTTTCTTGAGAGCTCTTTTCTGTCTTTCAAAAGACTAAATGAAAGATCTGCTAACGAGGAGGTGTTAGCGTTATTCTGTTTTTATTTTAGCAATAAGTTTTCTAAAAATTAAATGAAATTAAAAATTTATATTTTTTAAACCCTATAATCTAAAAATGAAATAAACACTTAATTGAAAATTAAATTTATTAAATTACTAAATTAAATTAATACAAAATTTTATTCGTTTTAAAACGATTAATCCAAAAAAACAAAGCTAATTAAATGAAAAAAGTAAAATAAAATTAAAAGAAAATTAAATGAAATGAAAAAACTTTTTTTCTTTTTAAGGCAATAAAATTTAAAATTGAATTAAAAAAGAAAAAAATAATTTAAAAACAAAGAAATTTAAGTTCTTAAAACTTAATGAAGTCAAAAAATATTTTTCTATCGACGGAAATCGACGGTTAAACCAAATATCCCTCTTTTCGAAGCTAGTGATAAATAGTGGATCGCATATTGCAAAAGCCTGCGGAGATGCCGAACAATGAAGGTGCAGCTGAGAGTTTTGTGGGATAGGGAAGGCATAGCTTACCATGAACAGCTCGAACCAGGCCAGAGCTGATTTGAATCTCTACTCTCAAAAAAACTAAAACAGTAAGAATTAATCAACATGAAAAGCGCTGTCCTCTGCGGTATCTATCTATAGGTACACACCTTTTTCTCAACCCAATACTGTGAGACATTTTTTGTCGCAGCAGACTCACTAAATGTGCCGTTTAAAAACTTTTCAAGCAAGTAAATCACGAAATCTCTTTACCATTTGTCAAGAGTTTAAGCAACCAGCAACGAACTTATGAAATACGAGCCTAATTATAACCATCATAATTAACTAATTTTCCGAAAAAACATTCGCACACACACACATTTGGCAACTAAGTATGTATGAACTTAACACATTTAGCCAAAAGAAAAGGAAAAGAAGGTCATCATGCAAGAAAACATGCAAGGACACAATGTGAAAGTTGTTAATAAGTGA
>NW_016218331.1:0-1587 GCF_001687245.7 Rhagoletis zephyria | reverse complement strand
ACAAAATAGCAATAACAAAAGGAGATGTTCTTACCGATTTTGATGACCACTTGCTACTGTTGTCGTTGTTGCTGTTTCTGCTTCTGGAACGCATCGCTGAATAAAATTCCATAGAGTAGCGGCCACCAGGCCGCTTCTATAGAATTTTTATCATTCTTGAAGCACTGGTAATCGGGAAAATCCAAGCAAAAGATTACGAGATTCTCGTTAGAAGAAAGCGAGCGAAAAAGTTGAGCGCCGAAAAAAGCACGCCCGAAAATTCAGTCACAACTGTAGAGTGTCACCATCTAGCGGCCAAGTTGAAAAGGAGAAAAAATTTGAAAAAGTGCAGTGATTTGAAGTTCTCGAAGTTTGCATTTGTTCGCCGCCAAAAAAAAACTTTTTTGCTGTCTGGTCAAGTGAAAAATCTGAACACATTTGTTTCTGTTTGTTTACCCAGCATCAGAAAGTATCAGAAGGTTTGTTTTGAGTCAGCTTTGAGCAGCGGTAGAATATGCAGCAGCAGGAGCAGGAGCTGTTTCCATTTTGTGCTCCCAGAAAAGAGAGCGAATGCTCACTCACTAATGCTCAACTTGTCACTTGTCAACTTCTGTGTTTAAATTTGTGCATCATGAGACAGCCACTTTGACGCCAGACTAGACGTCACTCCTGTCCTGTCCTGTCCTGTCTATCGTGTCTGGCACGTTCCAAGAGTGGTGGAGAAAAATAGTAACAGGAGGAAAAATAGTGAGAGGAGAAGGCTTTGTTTTAGGCTGCTGCTGCGGACTTAGCAAAGGAGAAAAAAGAAGAAAAGTGTGCAGTGCTTTGCAAAAAAAATGTAAAAGAAAGAAAAGGAAAGAGAGATTAATCCGAAATGCAAACGTGCTTCAGACAAATCGAGCATCGTCGGCTCAAAAGTATTCCCAGGAATGGTAATGGCTAAAAAAGTGAGTGAATGAATGAATGAAAGAGAGACAGTTTGCGACAGTGTTGCAACAACAACTGAAGAGGTGTTTGCAGCTGTCACTGTCACTTGTTTTAGTGTGCTCAATGCTCTTACAGTCGTCTCAATCTTTTTCTGTTTCACTAGATCCTTCTGTCAGTCAAATGTGTCAAAGTGTGTGTGTGTGTGTGTGTGTGTGCGTTTGCTCTTGAATCACTTTTTTCTAAGTTCAGAAAGAAAAAGTGCTTTTGATGCCGAGACTAATGGCTCTGGTTTAAGTTTAGCAAAATTTTGTAAAATAAAAAAATTTTTAGGTGAATTGGTATAACCCTTTTGAAAAGTAATGTGCAGTCAGTGATTGAACTGTAAAAAACTAGTTTTGACTAGATCTACTGCTGCTGCTACTGTTTGAACGATAATAATAGTCTTGTTAGGCAAACAGCAGCAAAAAAACTTCTGGTAATGGCATGGTTTGTGATTAGGAAACATCAGCAACAGCAAAAGTTAAACATGCACAAATTATTGGTCAATAAAAGTCAATAAATAATGAATGCATCGATTACGCAGTCATAACATTTGGCTGAGTTATTGTGTGACTTGTGATGTGTGATGTTGATGATGATGATGATGATGATGATGATGATAATGGCAAAGTCAATTTTAGT
>NW_016218330.1:0-1587 GCF_001687245.7 Rhagoletis zephyria | reverse complement strand
AACGATCAGTAGAGGGCAATCATGTTTCTTAGATTATGTTTAACTGCAGCTCTGATAAAAACTTACTGATCCAGGGTTCTTGATATTGATAAATAGATAGATTGATATTGCAAAGAGGAGGGTACCGCGACCTAGCCTCAGATGAATCGCAGAAACGACAGAGATCGGTCGACCGGATTCCCAGCTTATGCAGGTGTCCTCTTGATCTGCAAGGTCATTGAGGATGCCTGTAATTATTCTTAGTTTGCGCTTGGCGGAAGAGGGGTGGGTTAATTAGAAGTTTATATATTTTTAGATTATTTATACCACTCAGTAAGCTTCCCAGGATTCCCATAAATCTCTGGTGGGTAGGCTGGGCAAAAGACATGCATTTAAGTTCCTCTCATTTGTGGTAAGATAGGGGTACATTTGAAGATTTTTACGCAAAAGGTCGATTACAGCTGGTAGTCGATTTGCATATGCCTATCTAAAATAAACTTCACCATAACCGAAAACAAGCAAAACAACAAAGAAACTGTACTAAATTCCGCATTAACACGCGCTAACTGACACACGCGTAAGTATGCCGTTCAACGATTTACCGCCTGGCGCTTGCCTTGCCGTTTGTCTACTTACTGCCACCAGTCTTCTGTCGCCATCAAAGCTACCTCCACGCCAGCAATTCACCACACTAATTAATAAAATTGAAAGTGTAATTAAATTCATTTAAATTGCGGCTGTAAAAAATTATCCTGCCAAAGTAGTTGCCAATTAATTTTGACCTTAGTCCGTTGACTGTAAACAGCAATCCTTTAGCCGTAAGCGACAGGCGCGCACAGCTGACCAGCGATTGACGTTCGGAGAGCAGCATACCACGCCACGACCTGTCACCGCTGCCTGTAGCGCGCTGTCCATGGCTGTCACTGACCTGTCATAAAATCCACGCAAATCCACAACTTATGCAAATAACCAGCGGCTGCCACAAATGTAACCGCGTCACAACGCCATTATTTGTTTATGCCGAAAAATATTGCGGGCGCGCATTTTAGCCGCTTGCAAGCAACTGCAACTGCAAGCAAACAGACACAAAAAAATACATAATATAAGTAAATACATACATCATAAAATTTTAATTTTCAGTTATTTTGTTAAATACTTTTTTTCGACTTATGCGCCGCGTGAATTCCATGCTCTTTTAAAGTAACCGTGACGCTACAAAAGCCTAGCAAGCATATTCCTTTGTATACGTTTTTATGCTGCGCCTGGCTATTTATTTCCTGTATTTTCAACTAAAGTGTGCAATTAAAATGTTAAAACGCGTTGTCGGTAATGATTTTATATGCAAATATTCACAAGCTGGCGGCCACCACTGGGCAGTCGTTACAGTTAAATTATTTCCAAATTGAATCAAGGTTCTTTGCTTAGAGGGAGTTTCGTCACTGTGGCATTCGCGCTACATGCACAATTGTGCCTCCTGTATTGTGCTTATTTTGCACTAAGTGTTGATGAAATTAAAAGTGAATCAGGCGTTTAATTGTTGTTTCTGTTTAATACGAGATGCAACAAAATAATAAATTTACTGTTTGTTATTAAATATGAAGCAAGCAA
>NW_016218329.1:0-1587 GCF_001687245.7 Rhagoletis zephyria | reverse complement strand
GCGATTTGAATGTAGGAAATGGCAAAGAAAATCAAAAATATTTCAAAACAACAGATTTCCCGCCGAGTAAAATAAATAAAATTCGAAAACATATACATACATATGTACACGCAATACAACGCGGACGGCGTAGGTGGTTGTGTGCGTCGACGATTTGATGGATTGTTGAATGAAATTTCGCGGACTGAGCGCAATTCAGTTGACTGATGTGCTTTCGCCGTAGATTCACAAGTCGGCCATGGACAAGGACGCGCCTGATCATTGGGGGGCAGTTCAGTTATTCATGGAATGGACTCTTATTTTTGGAAGAAAATGCTTTTCACAATCATANGGTCAGTGTTGTTGGTTGCATTGACCTTTTGTGTTTGAATACAACATTTCATATAAATATTTCGAAAGATGTGTATGTACATATGTATATTGTTCAAACACGTTCGCTCGGAGTATTAGTTTGGAAAAAATGTGGAAAAGAACAGATTTTGGAATACAAAATTTTTTTAACATTGCTGTAATGAGCTGCTACCAAAAGAAGAATCTCTACAAGTATCAGTGCCTGGTCGCACAACGAAGAACTCCTGAGGAAATATAGACAATAAAAAAAAATAGTAATTTCGTTCGGCTCACCTCACTAAAAACCCAGCCCTGCTCCGTTTCCCTCCTGGCCTGCTTCTGTCATCCAATCGTGTACCCAAATGATTGCATTTGATCGTTACATCTTGCATATGTTTGGCCACTGTCACTATCTCGTCAGCGGACCCAATTATTTTTGCACCCTTGGCAGTTTCAAGCGCAGGATACCGTCGTACATTGCGTTCCAGAGTGTTGCTCGGAGCATGGATCCTTGTGGCATGCCACCGAAGATACTATAATTTTTTACTCCGTTGTCTATTCCGTAGATCAATACCCGGTCGGATAGATAGTTGATTATAATCCTCCGAGGATATGTTGGAATTTTAAACTTCTGGAGGGCCTGGGGTATTTACTGCCAGATTGTAGTATTAAAAGCAGTATTAACAAGCAGTGCTTCGTCGATCCACCTTTCCATAATTTCCCGCTGAACGCCTCTTCAACCAACTGTTTAACTAATATGGTCACATGGGATATGACCTTTCGGAAACTGAACTGCATATCTGATAGTCCTCAACCTGCTTCCATCGCGCTGCTACTACTCTGTTGTTTGTTATACACTCTAGCAATTTTGCAGGTGGTTTTCCAGCCTTGAGTAGGAGGACTAAGCGCTGTTGCTTTCATAAGTATGTATATCATGTAAGACAACTTCCGCCAAGCACTCGTTGAACTTACGAACAAATATTTCTGGATTCGCCTTCGGGATAAGCTTAAGCACACGGTTAGGAATGGAATCGAGGCCTGAGGATTTTCGATCAATAAAACAATCGGCCGCACCTACAACTTTTTCATGCAAAACACACTTTCTTGGCTTCGAAGGAAATAACTCGTTGATAACTTTCTCTAGCTTTTCGGGACATGTTATTTGTGGGCGCACTCCAGTTTCCAGCTTTTTTGTAAGCACCTTGCACGCCAGTCCCCACGTGTCTTGGTCCACGCTATTGCTTAGGCTCTGGAAGC
>NW_016218328.1:0-1587 GCF_001687245.7 Rhagoletis zephyria | reverse complement strand
AATTTACCACAAATAGACTACATGGTCCAACGATTTTTGCAGGGTATTGGAGCGCAACATTTGAACATTGCAAGAATTCAATTATTGGCTATTTGGCATGGGAATGTCATACGGCTCAAAAACTGGTTCAAGCACAGGTTTGTGTGCTATTTTCTGGCTCGAGTCTCCAAAATTTACACTGGCTCTGATTCAAATTATTAGCCTTTGTTAGCTTAAAATCACACTTCGGTTTCGATAAGAAAATATCCGACTTAGGCTGCGGACCGGAATTCTAACAGGTCCCTCTTTAATGGGAAGGAATTTGGCAGAATGGGCATGCTCGTCAATGACTTTTGCCGAAGCTGCTGTGACGAGGAAGAAATTGAGTGCCGCTGCACTATAGAGGGGCAAGAAACCACTCATGAATTCTCGCGCTTTAATTACCGAACTAACTGGTTCTACTGGTTCCAAATGAACGGAAGAGATCACATACGAGCCCTCAATGGACCAACAAGTTGCCCACAATAAGCGAGGCCACCAGACCAAACACCACCAAAATACATTAGCGTAATCTGCGCGGGAGCTTTCTAAAACATACTATAGACTTTACTTGGAGGCGCACACAGTATAAGCTCACTGGGATCGTCGCTGCTCTAGACACAGTTCGAATGGCATATCACTCTTTCGAAGTAGGGGAAAAAATTATCTATATGATCTTTGGATTTGCGAGGGTTGATACATCTTACTTCTTGTTAATGAAGTTAGAAATAAAATAATTGACATATCTAAAAGGAAAAGCAGTCGTATTAGCAGCTTATGCAGATGACGTTTCAGTCATAATAAGCGACAAAAATATAATGACAATCATTTCACTGCCGAACCAGAGGCTCAAAGTTATTAGCGATTGGGCTACAAAGTACGATTATGTGTTAACGCGGAAAATACTGAGTTAGTATTATTCACCAGGAAACACAAGATCCAAGCTTGGAACAAACCTAAATATAGGAGAGTACTCTTCAACCATATCCAATCTCGAAGTAACTTGGAATCGTGCAGTATAAAAAACTGTCGTGGAAATTCAATGTGGATGAACAAGTGAGGAAAGCCTCGGGGGCTTTCTAACGCTCTTTCACATTGAATAAGAACTAAATATATTTCTAATATGGAGGAAAGAATAGTTAGGAGCTGCAGTATACAGCACCGAACCGTAAATTTATAAGTACTGCCGGATCATTGCAATATCTGTCAAGCCCATATCGTTGCAAAAAATAAGATATTACAAGGAATTAAGTCGCAAAACGAGCTAATACACATTTACATAGATAGGAAGGTCGCCATTAATGGTCCACATTTATATAATACAAATTCGATGTCCATCGTGGACTGCAAGTAGGCTTTAAGAAAGCTAGCTTCAAGTATATTGAATCCCAGAACACAAAGGTGTGGAACTGTATGGAAGAGCTGACGAGCTAGCCAAAGATCGCATGCTTTTATTCGCCTCATTTTTTTCCAGGAAATCAAACGACGACTACATCTGCTTCTGTATCGTCAGGCAGACACATTTTGGGAAAGAACACAGGGTCGTAGACTGGCTCAGATTATGTGCGG
>NW_016218327.1:0-1587 GCF_001687245.7 Rhagoletis zephyria | reverse complement strand
ACAATAGTGCCAACAAACATAACCTCATTAACGTTACAATTAAATTACCAGTTAATATAGCGACACCACAAAACCGCACAGACGACGGTGTGCAACAAAAGTGACAGTATGTGTAGTACTATATGTATGTATGTATGTATATGTGTATGATTGTATGTATAGAAGTGCATATTTGCACTTGCCACAAAGTGTAGATAGTACAGCCGAATAGCCAGTGAACCAGACTACAACTAGCCATTTAATTGTCCTCTGCCAAATGGAGCATGCGACAATCACCATCGTATATACAGCGAAAAAATGTAAGTAAAATGAAGTGAAGTAGTAGCAGTGCATGCAATAGTGCGGCGAGGCAGCTACATATGTACGCATGGCCAGCGAAAAGCAAAACACTTGCCGAACGCATATTGGCGCAGCTGTAAGGCACAAAAGTGTAAAATGAGAAAAGGAATCTCATCGACGACAACGATGCATTCACCGACAGACACGCACATTTGCATGCATACATACATACATACATATGTATATGCAAGTGTTGCACCAATGGCGGTAGCTGCTATGAAATCACGAAGGCACTCAAGGAGAAAGCGACGCGCGTGTGGTCGCTTGAAAATGCTCAGCAAGCAAAACCAAAAACCGCACGTGGCCATATGACCATACGCAAGAGAACGCAAAAAAAACCTCAAGCAACAGCAAGCAATACCTTATGGCAACGAGTTGGAGGAAGTGGTAGGTGTTAGGTGGCTGGTTGGATTCTGGCACTGCGATTGGCGGAGGGGCAAAAAAAAGAGCACATAGTACGGGTACTTTGAGTGTTTGGCTAGCCAGTTGCAGTTGTAGTACTAGTTAAGTAACCGACAGCACAATGGAATTTCACACCAAATCACCGCGCAGTTCGCTCCCTGTTTTTATACACACTTCCTACCTAAGCCACCATCGCCGATCAGCCCTGCGATATAAACGGCATTAACGGCTGCAATTTAATTGCACTCAATTTACGCAATAACAGAAGAAACAAGAGCCACGGCAACAACAACAACAACAACTGCTACTACTAAAGTTTATGAGCTGACAACACGAGCGAAAATAGCTGCCATTTGTTGTTGTACACGAGTAGTAGTTGCAGCAATGACAGTCACAACTGCAGCAGCGCCAAACAGCAAACAAACTTCCTCTGGCAACTTCCTGCGGTATGGGACATCGGGAATTGTTTAACACATTTTCACTTCCGACAGGAGTGGGAGCAGCTTCAGCAGCAGCTGTGATTGCCTCCAAGCGATTGCATGTGCGTGCGTGTGCTTGTGAATGTGTTTTTGTATGTACATTAGGGTGGTCCAAAAATGTATGTGGAAGGGAGTAAAGTCCGAATTTTAATGCTTTGACTCCCTAAAATTGTTCTATACCAAAAAAAATATACCCCGTTTTTATTTTGAAATAGAAAAAAATTTACTGGCCGCTCACAATTTTCCTTGTATTTTATATGGGAAAAAAACACTTTTCGTAGAAATGGCATAGAATTATTGAAAATCAATATTTTTCAATCGGAACACTTTGGCTGCGTTTCTTTATACATTCCGGATAATCCCATTT
>NW_016218326.1:0-1587 GCF_001687245.7 Rhagoletis zephyria | reverse complement strand
ATTTGCACCGTAAATCTGTTTGGCTTGCACAAAAACCAACACTTGCATGTTCTATTATTGGCATATTTTTTTCTTTCTCTCAAACCGTCTCTACCGTCGCACTTGTGGCATATGCAAAATGCGCGCAACATCTTGTCGAACATTTCCTGAACAACCTCAAAAGGGCTAAAAAGCCCACCCACCAACCACGTATCGTATCATAGCGTCCGTCATACGATTCGAATTGCAGTCAGGGCAACAGGTGGCCAGTGGGCTTTTGTCAACAACTCCGTACCAACTCTAGCTGTCCATTCAGCTGCAGCGTCGTTGGTTGACAGCCTATCGGTGTCGCAAAATGTCCACAATGAAGTGAAATGCATACAGCAGTGAGCGGAAAAATGATGAAAAAATATGAAACTGACAAAACGTCAAAAAAAATTGCTTTATTGTTTGCTCAATATGCTTTTTATTGTTGCAGATGGACCTTTTTTCGTGTCATTGACAATCAATGTTGCTGTTTTTTTGTTTCTCGATATGTTGCGTCTAACCAACTCAATAAATGGCGACAGTCCTAATTTTTACTGGATTTTTGTACATACATACATATGTATTAAAAATTTTGCTGCAAATTTCGGCATTGTTCCTCAATATGAGGGTGGGTACTTTTATCTGATGCAAACGTCAAGAACTGGCAACATCACCGTTATCGCGTACAACATTTCTAAGCTTTCTATTTATAATGTTCTATTTGTATTAGGCGATGCATTTCCAATACTGATATATATTGCATTTTTTATTTTTGACATGCTGCGATAGGTACACAGCCGTTTGGTTTATGAAGGATTTCATTTAGTCGAAACAAATTTTGATTTTTTACACAAATGTGTGTAAATAAAAATTAGTAGGGCTTACCTCAGTTTTTTAAAACCGTACGGACAGACTAGAGATGGGTATTGATCAAAAAAATTATATTTTTATTTGCAGGAATCGGAAAACGAGTCGTTTTAGTCTTATTTTGAAGAACAACCAACTTTGGAGCGAGGTGGTAGAAACAAATGATAAGACCTTGACTTATCTAGTTTTGGCGCGGCTTTTTATCAAACCCGATCAAAAAAAGAATCTGCTGACTTTATTGATTAAATTGACTCACGAACTATGTGTCCTCAATTGTGACTCGTCCCTCTCCCCCTGCCGTCACAAGCTAAAAGTTTTTTTTTTTTTAAATTTTCAAATATAATAGTGCCATCGAAGCATAAAATTTACCTTAACATTCCATTAACTACATGCATGAAAGGCGCCATGAAATAAATATTTTTAGTTTGTCTAAAATTGGACTTTATTGGTTTCGTATTAAACCGATATCTGACTGCATGTGCTGACAGTTTGAAAGTTGTAAAATTAATGGCTAAAGAGAAATTACTTAAAGTTTGAGCAAAAATGTGTTAAAATGTTCCAACCGTTTCGTTGCGATGCCTCATATACTTATGACTTAGATCAGTGCTGACGAATTTCGTGTTTGGCAAACAAAATGGCAGTTTGCGACACATATAGCCCAAGCTTAATATTAGGTACTATTCAATATTCGGCCGAACACCGAAGCCGAAGCCG
>NW_016218325.1:0-1587 GCF_001687245.7 Rhagoletis zephyria | reverse complement strand
GTTGTTGTAATTCATAATGCACTCAATTACGTTTTTAATTATAATTAACAAACAACGGCAAAAAAATGTAACGTTTTTGCTTCTTCTTTTTTCTTTTTTTCTTCCTTTCCCTCTGCTTGCTCAATTTGTCGCCATTTTCACCAAGATCCGTAGGTGACGACAGCTCGTCCAGTGCCTGTCAGTTGTCCCGTTTTCTTTAAATGACAAAAAAATGTGGCACACAGTGGAATTCAGGTTCATCTAGTTCCCAAAGGTTGCTTGTACAGCAGACGATATGGGCTAACCTTTTATTAACTCAGTTGGCGGCAAGTACTATTGCATGCAAGTTGTGAGTTAATGAAAAGTTCCCGTTTTTTCTTTTTCTCCCCTTTGCAATTTGTGTGTCCCAACTCAAGCAAAGATATTTTAAATTTAAATGCCAAAATCAATGTATATTTTTTCCCCATTTTTGGGTTCACATATTCAAAAACAACAAACATGCAAAGAAAAATAAAAAACTTTTTTCTGGTTTAGAAAACAGGGTCACATTTTGTGTTCAATGATAAAAATTATAATAAAAAAATAAATAACGATTTAGATTTTAAAAACATAATAAATCAATATTGACATGATGTTTCAGCAACACACACTGCGGTTGATCAAAAATGCTGACGAATGAAGACAGCATTCCAAAGGGAATAGCTGGTAGTGCTGGGAAAACACTTCCGCAAGTGTCAATGCTTCTGATGCGGTTTACCTTTTAAAATTATCAATAGAAATCTATTTTCAAACATTTTATACTAGAGCAACTACCCCACATTGAAAATTTGTTAAAAAACATTTTTATATCAGTCATTGACAGAAAAAAACTGGTTCAAACTAAACTGCAAAAAAATTGTTGAATCAAGGCAAGCAAGCACCTAACCAGACAACAAGTTTTAAAAGTTTTTATCTTTTTGATAAACAACTTCAAATCAACAAAAGATTAACCAAATCAAATTTGCAGTTTTTTCTACAAAAAACAAAGTAGAAGAAAAATAATCCTGCGAGGGGTAAGTCGTGGTAGCAAATCAATTGATTGGCTTTTTTCACTCCAAACTGCATTTCATTAACTGGCGTCACTTGCGTGATCAGAAGTAGTTTCAGCAGTAGAAGAAGTGGATGTTGTTGTTGTCTTGGCTGTTCTAGCAGAAGCAGTAACTGATTTTCACTTTTTTTGCCGCTGTTGGCTAGAGTAAATCAAGAAGAAAAAAGAGAGAAGGAGCGCAGTCAGTGGAAAGTCTCTCTCTTTTTTTCTATTCACCGCGGCAGTAGCAGCAGCACTAATGATGCGGTGACGTCAAATTGGCTTTTTCTCTCTTTCAGCTTATTTTTCCAGTTTTCTGCGATGTGTCTCTCTTTCACTTTTTTACAACTTGCACACCGTAGATGCTGTAAATTAGAAAAATTAGCATAACTTGACTGCTCATTTGCAGCTACACTGAACAAAAAAACTGTGGGTACTTCTAACCTTTTCCTCCTCCCCTTCGCCTTCTTATCTTGCATTATTAAATATTAATACTTTTCCTTTGCAGCAACACAAAAAGTAGGCAAAAATAGAAACAACAA
>NW_016218324.1:0-1587 GCF_001687245.7 Rhagoletis zephyria | reverse complement strand
ATGTATTACAATTTATTTTAGCCCTGAAGGTTATACATATGCATATGTATGTATGTACATACATACGTATTTAGCATGCTGGCGGAAAAGTTTGAATTTTTATTGCATTTAGTAGGGGTGTTTGGATTGGGGTTTGGTGTTTGTACATAGTGCATTTTTTGTGTACTTAAAAAAAAAACTACATACACTGCCGGCAAAAAGTATTGGCACGGCAAAATTTTCACAATATGTATGTATATGCAACAAGTTTTTTTCTAATATTTTTTCGGCAACTTTTTATAAAAATATGGTTCATTCAACAACAAAAACATAAAAATATAATTCCTAAATAATGCCAATAATTTTTGCCGGCAGTGCATGTCTTATATTCATTTACTTTGAAACTTTAAATTTGTAGTTCACAAAGTTTTTAGCAAGTATGTAAATATGGATTTTTTTAACATGAAGATATAAAGATATTTTTTTATTAAATTATTAGTAATAGGAGGAAGCTACGCGGTTCTGTATTTTTTATGTCAAACAATTCTTTTGTATACTTACATTCATAGATATCGTTATCGATAGATATTTACATATGTCCTGTGGTCATAAGCAATAATCGCCTGAGTTGAAAAACCTGAATTCAAAAAAAAAAAACGGGATAGTAGTTGCAAAATACGAGAGCATACATATGTATGTAACTCAATCCTTTTTTAAGTCGACTTATTCGGTTATTGCTTATGACCACGGATACATATACATATATACATATACTATATACGAAATACAGTGCCGGACAAAAGCATTGGCACGAAGAGTTTTTCGCAATGTACGCAAATTTTTTTAGATTAATTTATTTTCGAAAATTTTTTATGAAAATATAGTTCATACTATCTACAATAAAAAAAAATAAAATCTCTAAATTTTGTGCAAAACTCAGGAAAATTCACAAATTTGCAACTTTCTAATAAAAATTTTTAGAAAAATTCTACGTATGCAATTTTATATCGCATTCAGTTTGAGTACTTATAAGAAAGTGCTATGTTGAAGTTGCTAAAAATCCGCGTTGATTTTTGGCAAATTTTAATTAGCAATTTTTTTTTTTTATATTTTGGTGAAAGTCAAACTATTCCTAATAACTTATTTATATTTTGTTGAAAAAAATCGAAAATTATACGTATGTAGTATATATTATATCTTATTAATTTTAAACGTACAAACTTNCAAACACATTGCTGCTTAGTAAGATGAATATAAAAAAAAATTAAATAATTGTTATAGGTAATTGCTTTAAGAACCACAAAGCACAGTATTTGCCATAAATCAACTCCACGCAAGCTATAAATTTCGGTTAGCAACGGCACCACTACCTTCAGCCTCTAAAAGCAATTGAGCGCCTACCGCAATATCTCATAGTCCCATAAACAACGGCGCAAACAATGCCAATAACCAGAAAGTGCATACATACTACATGCGCCCATCTGTATACATATATACCTACGTATGAACGTTCATCTGTAGCCCATTCAACTACTCTACTAACTATGAAACCTTCTTGTTGGTTGCACTCGCAATAGCCGACCGACGGCTACTAGTGGTTTCAAACTT
>NW_016218323.1:0-1587 GCF_001687245.7 Rhagoletis zephyria | reverse complement strand
GAGAGAGAGAGAGAGAGAGAGACAGGCTGACAGTCATCAGCTTCTGTTGATGGTCATACTGCTGACACGCCTGTTTTGTTTCGGGCAAGAGAATCTTCACATCTTTATCTCCGGTAGAGTGTCTAGTTCATACTCAAAAGTTGACGCTGTCAGTGTCTCGGGAAAGTTCTATTTGGAATTGAAAAATAAACTAATCAGTCAGCGAAATTGCCCCACCTACACTTACTTACCTTCTCTGATTTCGAAGCTCAGCTCTGCTTTACCCTCACTGACAAGTCCATTGAGTCAAGTCCGCGGTGATCGGCCAATCTTCGCTCTTTCTCTGTCTTCTCACGACGACAGTGTCGGCGGCATCGGCGGCGACGATAGAGACGACGATGGAGTAATATTATTAATCAGTGTGTCTCAGGTCTTCACAAAAGTTTCCCCGTTTCCAGGCGCTGGAGGACGGCGGCGGCCAGTGCCTGTCTGGCCAGTCTGGCAGACAATAACAGAACTGCTGAGAAAGTGAGCAACTAACTGCGGTGGCGTCCCTGGCGGTATCTGGCGGTGTGCAGGGTAACTGCCAGATTGAATAAAAAAATGGTAAACGGAAGAACCTTCAAAGAATCCTCTTCAAACTTGATGAGATTCTTTCAACTAAACTAAAAGTGATCTCAAAGGTGAGTCATAGTAAGACGGTCCCAGCTGCGATTCGCCCTGCCAGCCAAAAAAAAGCTGCTGCGCAAAAGGATCACCCAAAAGGTAGGCCAGCTGGTGGTGACTAGTCTAGGGAGATGANACAAAGGCAAAGGTTTTCAGCTGACGAGGTGGCCCAGAACTAGTGGCGGAATGACCAATGGACAATCGGTTGGGCCTCGGCCTTTCTCTCCGCGGCCTGCAGCAGCGGCACCAGACTGAGGCCGTCGGAGAGAAAGGCGACCGCCGACTGAAGCGATTCCTCACTTCGAAAATGTTCATCCCCTTGATGCTTTTTTGTTATCACTTGAACTGCTCCAGCCGACGTACTCTCCTCGCAGCATCAGGTAGATCGACTGCTGGTGAACGTCAAAGACATTTCGAAGCAGGCTTCGAAGCAGGCGGTCCCGGCGCCCCGCTTCTAGGCCCTTTGTTCTCTCCTCCTTGGAGAAGATCACTCCGGGTCGTCGGCGGTGGTCGCTCCCACCAGCAGGTCAAAAGCTAGAGAATGTTGTTGATTGTGGCCATTTGATGAGGATGAAGAAAGGGAAGACGAGGAGAAGGAAGAGGAGGTCATCTGATTGAGCAGTGCACTTTGGTGCAGGGGCCGTGGGTCGACGGGGACGACGACGACGCCGTCGAGAATCGGTACAAAGGCGGTCAGGTGCTCCGGTGGGCTGACCAGCGCCCCGGCGCTCATCAACGTCCGAGACGGGCACCGAGCGAAGACAATCGGTCATGCTCTCCTGACGTGGTTGAAGAGAAAGGGAAAGCATTAGATTGGCGAATACAAAATGAGGTCGATCACTGAGCCCGACACCCGGTGAAACTCGGGAGCCGAGAGCGAAAGCGGCAACGCTGTGTGTCAGCAGTTTTCAATGGCAGGCTTCTCAGTCTGGCTGAAATGCT
>NW_016218322.1:0-1587 GCF_001687245.7 Rhagoletis zephyria | reverse complement strand
AGTTAGGTAAACATTTATCCAAAGGTTTATACAGAAACAGAAACTATCTCTTCCAACGACAATTTTCTTTAATTACAGCCATTTTATAGTTCCAAAAGTAATGAAAATTACTTAGTTAAGTTAAAAAGTCCTATAGCTCCAGATCTATGAAAGTAGAAGTATTAAATGGTTCCAAAATATTTCTCTCGCGATGGTATGCGGCGCATTTCACAAAATTTCGATCAATAAAATATTTATTTGTCGATAAAATTTCCAACAAAATTGGAATTTTAACACTGTATTTATACATATGCCATGTGATGTAAATGTAGTGTAAATATCTGGAAATGGAATATTCTGTTTTCGTCCGGGGGCTTGGATGTTAAAGCCGGCCCTGAGAATATGTTGTCAAATGCTGCTGCCGCATTTTTGCTTACAGACAGAGTACGCAGTTGGATTCAATTCAGGTATATCTAGCTAAGTCCGTTTTGTTCCATCACGTCAGGATTTTTCCATAACTTCAAAAAAAAAATGATTTTACATAATACCCGCCATGTTTTTTTAGGTTGAGGACGAAACCAGGTCCGTTTGATCCATTCTGGTGCCGGACTCCGATTCAGCACGTCAAAATACATAGGAATATATCACCAGGTATTATTCCAAGATCCTGAAATTTTTTTGTGTGGCTGTGTTTATTTAGGATGGGTCTTGCGAGTTTCCCAATGGTCAGTTTGCACTAGCTTTGGGTAGAATATGCGTCCGCTCCCAGTAAGTAGCGACTAGTCTATTAACACAGAGTTCGCCTATCCGTTTCCTGCTTTGAGTTTGTCACTCTCGTCTTTAATGCCTTAATTACTGTTATATCTTTTTAATTCAACTTTGGTTAAGGTGGTAGTCGAGAGATTGGCGGTTCGACCTACTAGTTGCCATGACCTACGTCTGTATGTATATGGGCAAATCTGCGGAACTGTGCGATTTAACGATAATAAAACTTAAATTTTTAATTTTAACGCACAAAAATTAACGAGTAAAAAGCAAAAACGATAATTTTTGAAAATGCAAAGTTAGCGGTACTTCTAGAGGGCGTGATTTTTGTCCGATTTCCAAAATTTTCAACACAGTATTTAAGAAGGTCAGGCGCAATGTGTACATATATCAAATTTGGTAAAGATTTGTGAAGTGGTTTTCGAGATACAAATATTTGACATAAGTGGGCTGGCCATGCTCAGTTTTAAAAAATCCTTTATATAGACAAAATGAAAGAGGAAATTCTGTAGAATTAAAAAAACTAAGTTTTTAGGTTTTGAATATGCTGTTTTAATAAACTTTATTAGTCCTTAATATACGAGTTTTTAAAAAATACATTTTTAAAATTTACAAGAATATTCAAGGATAAAATTGTAAAAGGATTTTTTCAGTGCCTATTCGTCCTTATGCACAAAAATAATATAACTGCTTTAATTTTAGCGAATTTTCTCTTTCCTTTGATACCCATATTGTTATTCTACATTGTACAGAGATTTAAAAAAAAAATTTAGACTAATTATATCTTTAAAATTTCTTTAAAAAAATGCTGACGTCAGAGAGAAAAGCTTAAGAAAAATTGTT
>NW_016218321.1:0-1587 GCF_001687245.7 Rhagoletis zephyria | reverse complement strand
ACAAACAATATTATGCCCGTTTTCTCGACTGCCTGTTGTATGCATGTGAACGATAAAGCAGTCGTCGCGTTTACCGGGAAGATAAATTTAACAGGCAGTCGAGAAAACGGCCCTGAGTAGCTTTACTCGTACCTTGCTAATTCGAAGTGGAGCTCTTTACTTGGCTGGTCGCGGTTGAATATTACTACAATAATTTCAATTAAATACTTTCAACATTGAAGATTCCGATGTTATTCGTCGAACAAAATAAATGTTTACAAACAAGAGCATAAAAACCAATTTGGTTTTTTAACTCTAGCTTCAATTGAATTGGGAAACTAACTAAAGGCTGGTCTCTACGAAAAGTCGTTGGTGTTATTGAAGAGATTAAAAATAATTTTTCTCAATTGGAGAATAAGAAATATTTGAAAATATTAAATTCCGTTTGGAAAAGAAATGAAGGATTCGTATGTTTGTGTAATACAAACCGCATTATTTTTAATAATAGTAAAAAAAGTTACATCGATGCGCAAACGCCACTAGAAATATCTTATTTTTAATTCCACCCAGTCGCATCAGTGGATGTCGAAGAGTCGTATTCAACGTTCTTAAAGGACCTGCACAAGTCTTTTTGAAAATATCAAGCAACACCTGATTGTCCATCGTAATTTTACAATCCTTGAAAAAAAACCTGTACAAAAAGTAAAACATATTTGCAAGCATATTTTCCAATGTTTTATTGCTTATCTAAGCATTTAAAAACACTTTTTTCTTGCCTTTTTCGGCCCTGATCATAAGCTAGAAATTTACACAAATATTGGCACAGAAAATATGGTTTCAAAGTTTTCTGTACGGAAAGGCAAATGAGATAAAGAAGATCCTTCAAAGCTTCCATAAGCGGCGTTGGAAGCTTTAAATTAAAGTAATAATCAACTTTTCCTAAACACTTTCGCCTGATACATGTACTACAGTACGTTCGTTTTCGACTTCGAAACATCTCAAATAATTCTTGCGAAATTTGATTACCGAGGAAAGACTAAATGACTTAACACTTATGAGTGTACACTAGGAATGTTATTCTCGGGATCCCCGCCTTTTTTAGGTCCAGAAGATCCCGAGATTCTTGACAAATAATCCCGTGATTTTCGCGACTTGTAATTTTCACTGATGTCAATAATAGAAACTCCTTTTCTTGACCAGTATTGGCAATATTTCTTTTTCTATTTAATAATTAATATTTTTTTATAAATGTCTAGCTCATTAGACACATAACACCGTGCGATAGTAAATTTTAAACACAAATATCAATATATTCGCGAAACATGGGCCAAATATAGAAAATTGCGTTTTTAGTTTTTCACTCTGACGTCAGTAATTCAAAAAATCCGGGATTGTGATAAAAAGCGAATAAATTAACATCCATCGATTTGATTTGGATACTGAAGTAGTGATTAACGAATTTACCACCAGAAAATCTTGGCTTTAATTTTGTTTTAGATTAAGCATACACTAAACTCATTCTTTTTCCCACTCAATACTTAGTATATCTTGAACAATTTTTTCAATTTATTTTTATTTAATTTCATTCATATATATTTGACATTTGGC
>NW_016218319.1:0-1587 GCF_001687245.7 Rhagoletis zephyria | reverse complement strand
TTTATGCGCCGAGCTCGCACAGTTCGTCAGTTTGTCACACACATAACGGTTGCCTACGGCTACTGGGACCAGATTTCTCTTGCCGAAAATCGAGACATTTCTAATTCATCGAATCCGAACATACAATTTTGTTTTTAGAATAAAGACATATTTTTATACAGTTTCATTTAGAACAAAACAAAGAGAAAAAAATTTAAAAATTATCGCAAAAATCTATACACACAATATACAATCAGATTTTCTGTCTTGAGTATGCATTTTTGTACAATAAAGGGCAAGTTTGAAGTAGTACCCTTGATTTTTGGCATTTTTTTTTACAGAGAAAATGAGCAAATTGATGTTGCACGTGGTCATAGNCAAAAATCAACTGTACTCATAATGTTTCTAAGAAATCTAATTTAAAAACTCAAAATATTGATGATTCTTTGTCGAATTTTGTTAATTTTTGTACAAAGTTTGAGACACCAACCAACAACACGCTTTTATTACAATAAGAACTAAAAAGAACAAAATTATTTATTGATTTAAAGATTCGTCAAATGTGAAGTTCCCTAATTTGATGTTGCACGTGGTCATAGTTGAAATAAAGTCCACTGAAAGGTTAGTTGTAGTTATTTTTTACAGGCATCTCATTGGAAACATACAGCACCCCATTGGTGGAGGGCTTCGGGTGTACGAATTTGTTGTAACGTTAGGAGTTGAAGACTTGCTCTAGCTGCTAGTCTCTTAAAATTTCCTCGAATCCCGTCGCGGCAGATTCCCCATTGAACTTGCAACAAAGTTTTCTTAAATTTTCTTAAAATTTAAATCTCGTGTAAATAGGCAACCCTACGTCATATCGGAAAATTATGCTGCACGTATATTCATGTCACCCAGACCTTAAATCTCTTCAACTTTCATCCAAATCCTTAGAGGTCGCGCACAGAGGAGGCCGCGGTGACATGAAATGCCTCCTATGACGACGTCTTAACCGACTTCGATTAGCACTTTAGTATTCTCGATTTGGGGCATTAAATGAAGAAACATTTTTAATTTTTTTAGTCCTTAGATGCATCTGACCCTTTGCGACACGCCTCAATCGACTCCGATCGGGACCAAAATGNCAGACCTTAAATCTCTTCAACTTTCATCCAAATCCTTAGAGGTCGCGCACAGAGGAGGCCGCGGTGACATGAAATGCCTCCTATGACGACGTCTTAACCGACTTCGATTAGCACTTTAGTATTCTCGATTTGGGGCATTAAATGAAGAAACATTTTTAATTTTTTTAGTCCTTAGATGCATCTGACCCTTTGCGACACGCCTCAATCGACTCCGATCGGGACCAAAATGTATGTACATACATATATGACATATATGACATATAGACTGAAAAAAATCGTTCATTTGATTTTGTAAGGACCACCCTAATGCTCATATTCTCTGAATAATTTCGTTAAACAGCCTGAACTCAATGGTCCCTTGGGATTTGTGGTAATTTTGTCGATAACTTTTTTTTTGGTTTTTTTCTTTTTTCAAAAGGTTTGTAGTTCTTTTGGGAATTTCTTAGAATTGTTACGCCACTTTTCAGTTTTTTCGTATGTTTCA
>NW_016218318.1:0-1587 GCF_001687245.7 Rhagoletis zephyria | reverse complement strand
TTGCCATTTGTTGCAACCTTTTTTCCGCTGTTGCTTTTCCTACTCTTTTTTTTTTGTTGCTTTTTGGCCTGCGGCAAAGTTCATTGAACTCGTCCGCTAGGCTTTGACGGTATTTTTGCGTCGCAGATTTTCGTGTGTTTTTCGCTTTTTCGCCAGCCCACTCTCCGCAAATTGCAGCACGCTCATACATATGTTATGCTATCATTACACTGTACGGCAAAATCAACTTTTTTTCTGGGTATTGGACCAAACCAATTTTTTTTAAAGAGCTTGAGTCATAGGTAAAACAGTGATTTTTCCGTTTCTCGAAGTTGGCCTCTGAAATCGAGATATGTGCCTTCGAAGTTCGAAATAGGACCTTTGTTAAAAAATTATATTTAATTATTGCATGTAAATAACGAAAAACCTAAAAATATAGGCGTAGTCCTCCTTTTGCTCTTATTTAAATCGGATATAACTTTTTTTGTGCAATCTTATATTACAGGTGCTACAAGGGGTCAAAGTTCAGGTCTTCGAAAAATTTAATTCCCTATAGTGCAAACAATTTTGAACTGATTTTCAAAAAATTTATATCGTTGTAAAGGTGATTAAACCCCCTTTCTTCCGATATGCATATCTGTATACTTCGTATATAAAAGTTTCAGAAAGAACACATTTAAAAAAAAAATATTTTAAACAAAAAAATTACTAACAGGTTTTTAAAAAATTGGTACCGATGAAATCCCCTTTCTTCTGATATGCGTATATGTATACTTCGTCCAAAAAAATTTGAGAAAAAACAAATTTAAAGGAAAAAATACATTTTTTTATAAAAAAAAAATTAACAAAAAAAATTACTAACGGATTTTTAAAAGGTTGGTATCGTTATAAAGGCGACTACACCCCCTTTCCATATTTATCCTTTGCATATTTCTATACTCCGTATATAAGAATTTAAAAAAAAAATCACATTTAAAGAAAAAATACCTTTTTTTTATAAAAAAAATATTTTAGACAAAAATATACTGACCAATTTTTAAAATATTGGTATCGCTGCAAAACCGATTGAACCGCTTTCTTCTGAAATGCATATTTGTACACTTCGTATATACAAATTTGAGAAAAACCACATTTAAAGGAAAAAATAACTTTCTTTTATAAAAAAAAAAATATTTTAAACAGGAAAATTTTCGACCGATTTTTAAACAACTGATACCGTTTTAAAGACGATTAAACCCCATTTCGTCTAATATGCATAAATGTATACTTATGGCCTTATTCATAAAAAATAAAGTAGCTTTAAAAAAGGATTATAAACTGAAAAATGTATGAAAACGTCATTTTATAAAGCTCTTTAAAACTACTTTAATAAGGCCATTAGTATATAAACATTTGAGAAAAAACACTTAAAAATAAAAAAATACCAATTTTTTCTTATAAAAAAAAATACAGAAAAATTACTGGTTAGTAATATAATGGAATACTTTATTAAAATATATATATATTTATATATATATATTAAAATATTTGATCGTTTTCTCTATATTGAAAAGTAAATGCTATATTTTCATATGAACCTATAACAAAAGAAATTAAAACAAAAGTTAT
>NW_016218317.1:0-1587 GCF_001687245.7 Rhagoletis zephyria | reverse complement strand
GCAAGTGGACTACTCATATATTCATTAAAAGATAATTTGTCATCCGTTTTCTTATCATAAAATTTTAACGAAGTCTCATTTTGTAAAGCGCTCATATATAAAGCTTTTCCATATCCTCAAAACACATCAACTCCTGTTCGAAATCGAAGTGATGAAATTTATACTGGGATGCAATGCTAAAGACAACACAAATTGAACTAAAATTGATTACAAGTGTAGATATTTATAGTCTCATAAAGAAGGGTCTAAGGGTTGGTATAGCTCTATGCTCTAACCGATAGTTTATTGCAAATAATAAATACATGAGTAATTAAGTAGTATATTTATGCCGGTTCTGGAACCGGAGCAGCAGCGCTGCTGTTCTATTAAACAACTAACTGTTATGTAAGGCTATTCTACTAAACAGCTAACTGTTAAACTAGATACTTTAATCATTACTAATTATATTTTTTAATTATAATATTATGGAAGTTGATAGAAAATTTATTAAAAATCTTATAAAAACTCGAAATATTTAAAAAAAAAAGTATAAGAGTATTCAACTTGGTGAAACATAAATGATGAGCTCTTAGAAAAAACGTTTAAACCAATAATTAAACCTTTGAAGGAAATTATAAATGAGAAGAGAATAAAACAAGAAAATTATAGAAAAAATGTTTTCAAAGACAGTGAAAAGAGTTTCGAACCCGTTGATTATGATTTTCCTACAAGCACTCCATTCAAAACTAATAAGAAGGATTATGAAACTTATCCTAGTAAGAAAACCAATCAAAGTTCAAATTCATTTCAATCATTTAATGATAATAATGATAACTCTGATAATGGTACTAGTGATGATGATAATGATGATAGTAACAATGAAGAAAATAATAATCAAACTATTAGAAGGATATCAAATCAAAGTATTGATTTAGATTTATCAAACATAAGCTCTAAAATGTTAGATAAAGCGTACGGACCTCAGAGAGATCAAAATCAAAAGTGGAGGTTAGGAAATGAATCAATTAGTTTTAATAAAGACAATATTTCGCTAGGTAACTCAAAATGGCCTTATACACAAGGATTATACGAATTAATAGTCTTCAATTGGCCAAAAAATTATAATGACAATGATTTGAAAATGTATAAAGAAATATTGTTTAAGACAAATGTGCATAGAAGAAATTATCAATCTAACGGACAAATTCAAGGAAATCGATCGAAAAAATATAAAAATATTATTAAGAAACTTATTCAAGAATGTAAGGGAAAAGGATTAATGAAGCTCAATATGAAAAAGATCNTTTTCCGCCAATTGAACTATCTTCCCGCTATGTGTGTGGGCTTATAAATTTTACAACATATAATCCTATACCTAATGTAGATGTCTATAACAACTTATTTCATTTTGGTTTATATACTATTGAAATGCCTATTGGTTCCTATGAACTTGAAGATATTGCCTTTTTCTTAACTTCAGCTCTAAAAGATATTGATGAAACAGCTATACTTTTAATTGAAGCCAACAACAACACTCTTACAACTAAAACATCGACGTTTATGGATATTGATTTTTCTCATCCAAGAAGTATAGGACACTTACTTGGG
>NW_016218316.1:0-1587 GCF_001687245.7 Rhagoletis zephyria | reverse complement strand
GTATGTATGTATGCACTTGGACATACCAATTGACACAAGAGGCTGTATGTATGCTGAGAATACTTAAAAAGTGAATGGTTAATCGAGTTTTTAGTGATCTTTTTAAATACTTTGGCAGCAGAAATGCTCCCTTACTAAGAATACTACCATGCTAGGTTTATAAAATTAATTTATTAAAATTAAATTAAAATTAAATTGCGTTTTTGGAAAAATTAAATAATGGGCACAAATGAAGAAGGCTAAGTGCGGGCGAAACTGTTTTTTGGTATTTTTGAAAAATCACTGTTACACGTTTTTTTCCCCGATTTTAATTATTTTCGATAATACGATAAAATAGGTTAAAACGAATAATTGGGCCAAGTTTGGCAGATCTTCTATATAAATAGACAGATGCTTTCTTTACATCCCTTTTACGTCTAAACTATGCTTCTTAGGTATAAACGATTATATATTTATCATTCGAAAGGTATTTTGATGAGGAAGTGTAGAATCTTAATCGAATTTGAAATTAGTTTAATGTAAAGCGGAAAAATCAATATAAAAATTGTCATTAATGTGAGTTCTAAATCCAATACATATGTATGGCGACAGAAATGCCTCCTGAATTTATGCTTTAATATTGATGAAATAGGCAAAGATGAAAACTAAAATAAGGGAAAAAGAACTCTTAGTGTATCTTTCCTCCAACAAAGCTAATATAAAATCCCTACATGAAGACGGTTTGAGACTTCAATACTAAGATGCCCATTAGGTTTGTGATTAGAGAAGAATGTGATGTAGAGTTCCAGGCAGAAGAGGGGGGTATATTCATCTATACTGATAGTTCAAAAATGGAGCAAGGCACCGGAGGCGGTCTCTACTCGGAACATGTGCATATCAACCCCTCAATTCGTCTGCCGATCGACTTTAGTGTCTTCCACGCAGAGATCAACGCTGCAGAGAAGGTGGCTGGCCTTTTGCTGAATAACGCATTTCCAGACGGGAAAGCTACTATCTTTGTTGTTAGTCAAGCAGCTTTGAAAGCAACAGGTATCTACATAAAATGGGGAAATCGTGGATTGTATGAAAATGTCGTACCACTTTAGCATCACAGAGCCATATCAACGCCACTCTCTGTTGCGTCCACGGACATAATTAGCTATGTTGAAGGGAAGAAGTTGGCTGATAAGTTGGCCAGGTATTTCACTGAGATGGCAATTGACGAAGCGGATAACTCTCAACATAGCCGTTACTAAAGACCCGTGGAACAAGCGGGAACACTGTGAGATCTCAAGATTATAATGACCATGGGTTAGTAGGAAAAATACAGAAGAGCTCCTAAAACTTAATAAATCTTTAAGTAAGTGTACTTACCGGCTTCGTCAAGGGTTATTGTTTTATTGCAATAATGCTCCAATGATGGTTAAACCCCACAAGTGTTCTCTGCAGAAGCTGCTGCAATGAGGATGAGGGCGAATCAGTTGATCGCTTTCTGTGTCATTGTGCGAACCTAAGCACTTGGTATTGCGCTGGGCTTTTGCAAACAAATCATTTGATCTCTAAACTTAAGTGGCTTTCAAAATCGAAATCTATATAAATGGCAAATAT
>NW_016218315.1:0-1587 GCF_001687245.7 Rhagoletis zephyria | reverse complement strand
GCCACAGGAGCTTAAAAAGACCAACTGGTCCCCAACTGGACCGAAGGTATGTAGTTTCAGTCTAGTCCCAAACTGATTCCCGGACTGGTCCCCGACTGGTTACCAACTGGTCCCACGAGCTAGTTACCAACTGGTCCCAAAGTGGTTACCAACTGGTCCACCTATACCTCAAGTGGTCCACAAGTCACTTCACTTACAAAGCATTCGATTTAGTTGACAATANCTAGATGTCATCTACCTCGCCCTATTCACTATGCTTTTTTATAGGAGCTTTTCAAAGCTTTGCTTTGGTGTCGGAACACAACATTGAAAGTTTCTGGATCCACAACATTGAAAGTTTCTGGAACACAACATTGCAAGTTGATAAAAGCGTTGTAATAATAAAATAGCTTTCTGTCAAAAGAGCTTGAAAGTTGACAAGGGAGCTTTTTTTGTGAAATTTTCGTGCCAGAATGAACAACTATCCAATTATTCCAATTATCTTGCCTACTGTCCTGTAAGAGACATTCAAGTATATTAGTCAGAATTGCCTGTTAGTATAGATTCTTAAGTCTTCTTTCAAAATGTTTTTTATTAACCGACTTCAAAAAAAAGGAGGATGTTAGCAATTCGTCGGAATATTTTATTTATTTATTTTTTTTTAATTTATGTTACCGCATAACTTTGGACCACGTCAACCGATTTAGAAAATTCCTTTTGCGTCGGAAAGGTAGTGTCTCAGAGGTGGTCTTATACTAATCTGGTTTCGATTCGGTTATTGGTGCATCAAAAAAATAAAGGGTGCTCTTAAATTTTTATACGAGTCGGTTTTGTTTTTTGCTTAAAAATTCAAGGTGGAAGGGATTTTCTTATAAACGTCTTTGTGTCCAGATCAGACCAAAAGATGTTTAGTCCGTCAGGTCACTGTAGTGTCTTACAAGCAGAGCTGGGGGTCGTAGAAGAGACTGCACCCTGGCTTATAGAATCTTCGCTTAACCTGCTTTTAGTACCTACTTATATGCTCCGATAGTCAACCAGTTATCAAGTCTTTGGATTGCTGTAAGACCTCGTCAATAATTGCGATAGAATGTAGGAAAGTCCGTAGCGAATTAGATTCAAAGTCTACTAACAACATTTTGTGGGTCCCATGCCACAAAGACATTCGAGGTAATTGTGCAGTGACCCTGTCTGACGTCAACTCTTCGCATGCGGCGGGCATACCGCTAACCACCTGCAAGACTTTGCTCAAGACATGCATCTTCTGGAATGTAGATATAAAATGGTCGGAAGAACCCACGTGTGGGGCGACTCGAGAAAATCTGCTCCAGTCTCGACAATAAAAGATCAGACGCACTGGGAAGTCATGCTAGCAGAATGGGCTTGCCGGTCAATGACGTCTGCCGGAGTTGCCGCGAAGGGGACGAAATCGAAAGTTCGAAACTGTCTATCACTGCCTTGCCCTTTCGTGACTGGTCGGCCTCGCTTTTTGAGCCTAACCAACTGGTTAACAGACGGGTTCTAATTAGAGCTCTTACTTGGTATCACAGCGGGCCCACTGGGTCTAAGTGTGTCTCTCTTCAATCTAACCTTACCTATATTATAATAATG
>NW_016218314.1:0-1587 GCF_001687245.7 Rhagoletis zephyria | reverse complement strand
TTTTACTACATTTATATGCATTGCCGAAATGGGGCTACCAAAAAAGGGATGTGAGGTAACTGACATCACCTTGTTTATTCCACCATGGTTGCAATTAAGTCGTAACTAGGTAGAAGTATTTTACGAAATTAAGGAAGAAAATACGAAATATGTGAAAACAAAGTCGATTGAAAGTGATTTTGGTAATAATGAATGATTACCAATTGAAATTTACAAAGAGCAATAGGAAAATGCGTATTATAATTCTAATGAAGCTACATCACAATTATAATTGAAATGATTAAGATAAATTCTCAAATAACACTGTAGGTAAATTTTAAGGTTTTGAAATATCACAGCTAAACGGCCAAACATTTTAACTTAGTTTTGGCCTGTAGATTACGATGGCGTTTTCAGAAAATCCGTATCACGTCAAAATATTGAGATATTTAGGAGGGAAGTTTTAGAGTTCTGAAAGTGAATTTTTCGTCGTTTAAAACACTGTGCTCAGGTTCTGAATTTTTTTCTGGGCAAAAGTTTTGATAACTGATCTTACTTAACAGGGATCTTTTAAATTCAATGGCGTNTTTAACTTAGTTTTGGCCTGTAGATTACGATGGCGTTTTCAGAAAATCCGTATCACGTCAAAATATTGAGATATTTAGGAGGGAAGTTTTAGAGTTCTGAAAGTGAATTTTTCGTCGTTTAAAACACTGTGCTCAGGTTCTGAATTTTTTTCTGGGCAAAAGTTTTGATAACTGATCTTACTTAACAGGGATCTTTTAAATTCAATGGCGTCCTCCGTTTTTCCAGATTGGCTCTTGTTTTCGAGATAACGGTACTTGAAAATCTGCTTAAATTTTAGGTTTTTTGTTAATAATTACCTCAGTTTTAAGGTTATTTTACTAAAATTTTGCACGTGACTGTATTTTGATATTACCTTAGCTATTTCTGAAAACCATGGAAATCGGTTCACTATAACATATAGCTCCCATACAACTGATTGTTCAGATATGTGGTTTTGCGTTACAACTCATATTTTATTTCGTAATATTTTTTTATAATATTAGTTTATATACTATTTGGAACTAAATTTGGGTTCTCTTCAATCCCGTTTTGGCATGTTTTGCTAGTTTCGAATGATTTTTTTTAATATCCTTTGCCTCCTACGATCGACCAGCACAAGTCCCCCAACATTGAATTCAATCGTTTTCCAGCGAATCGGTCCTCAAAATACATAATGGATTTGTGAAATCTCTCTCCTACCTCGTCGGTTTCTGTTGAAAGCTGTTGCTCGTAAAAGTCAAAGTGACTGTGTAGCATGTGGATTTTAAGCGACATGTGCACATCAAAGGCGTCAAAAGATTCCATCAAGTTCGCAATAAAAATGGCATATTCTGGTGAACGATTTTTACACAGAACGTGTTTAATTAAAGCCCGAACTGCATCCCATGCAACGGCTGCTGTGCCATCAAGAATTTCCAAGAAGCCTTGATCCTTCATTAATCTTCTGATGTCCGGCCCATTAAGCACACGTGAAATAAAAATTATAGGGTTCTTAAAGCAAGCGAGAGATATAATAAAATTTATGAGCGAAAATCTCTCAAA
>NW_016218313.1:0-1588 GCF_001687245.7 Rhagoletis zephyria | reverse complement strand
ATCTAG
Organism: Rhagoletis zephyria; assembly: GCF_001687245.7. Lineage (NCBI taxonomy): Eukaryota > Metazoa > Arthropoda > Insecta > Diptera > Tephritidae > Rhagoletis > Rhagoletis zephyria. Next base: position 1,582 of record NW_016218313.1, on the reverse strand, counting down.
CGGAAGGTTTCGGAAGGGTGAAAAAACATATATTTAATACTTAGACTTTCTTACTTGTTTTAAATATTTTTATGCAAATTTTTTAAGCTTTTTTGTTATCCGGGGTGATTTTGTATTTAAAAAAATCCTTTAAGAAACTATGTTTACTCATAAAAAACTACATTTTTGGAGATATTTTCAAATCGATCCAGCTCACGTAAATCTTAATATTTTTTTCGAAATATTTTGGTATTAGTCTTAAAATATAATAAATTGTGTAATTCTGGTGGAACTTTTTTTGGTGATGCAGTCTAATGTATATAAAAATGTACAAATATTTTTGAATAGAGTTGCCACCTGTATGTATGTACTACATGTCTGCTTGGGTGTCAATTGAAAAAGAGTTTGATGAGTCTTTATTTCTTTATTTACATCTCCTAAGAAGGCTAGCACCTGTTTATAAGTTCAGAATCCATTAAATTAGCAAGTTGAATGAAATATTTAAACATGGGTGTTAAAGGAAAGAGATCTAAAAATCTTTTTTTTCGAAAATATTTTCTTTTTTTCGAAAATATGTTTGAAAACGGTTGCCACTTTTTTAAAAATGAAATTAATAACATTAATAATAAACATGCGTTTAAGTAATTTTGATTTCTTTCTTAACCCTCTACTGCAGGAGGTACAAAAGAGGATGTAAGAATTGAGAAAACACTTTTTATTTTACAAGAACAACTTGCGTTTTTCGTTAGTTTTTCTTTTGCACTTGAGTTCCGCGCACACGAATAGATGTTTTTCGACCAGGCACACAAAAGTGGGGTTATATTCAAATGTCATCTAACCATAGGCAAACCAATTACGTTTCGTTATTCGTAGTTAACTTCTCAATGCATTTAATTAGTTTGATACATTCTTATAACTCTCGTTAAGCGGGAAAAAATTGCCAAAGTAGTGACACCATATTTGGCTTCGTATGCGGTAGAGGGCTAATTTAGTTTTTCTTGGTGGCTAAAGGTTTTCGTAGGTGTCGGTTGAAAAAAGCTATGTATATACAACAACATACATAAGTACATTTGTTGTAGATGGGGGTGTCAAATGCAAGCTGCGCTGTCAGCTCAGTTAAAGGATTTAACTGGTTAAAATTTCCAAAAACAATTACATATATAACTTAACTTGTTTATGAGAACGTTTTGTTAATTTTGATGGTTCATGCCCGATTAACTCGACTAACTCGTCAATTTGAATCCGCTATTACAACCTTCGATGGCCATTGTAAAAATCACAATCACAATCTTGGCACTTTCCATCATTTGCTCCGGTTTTTCTGCGATAAAATTGCTACTATTTACAAAACAAAAATTTATTTATCAAATATATGTATATATAAACCAACTTTAGCCATTACTTAAGCCTTGCTTGGTTGCTTTTTATTCCCCACATTGCCGTTTTTCTTGCCTACGCCGCTACGAAATAAATATTTAACTCCAACAGTTCGACACTTTACCTTCAACTTTTTACTTCAAGAATATATACATACAATATGTTCATAGAAGCGAAGGGAGCACTTTCCTTACCTACATACTAAATTCCCATTAGTAGTTATTCA
>NW_016218312.1:0-1588 GCF_001687245.7 Rhagoletis zephyria | reverse complement strand
TTTTCACTTCTTCTTTTGCTTGAGTGTCGTGTCACCAATACCAATATCATTTGACCACTGTGCCTTTAATAGCATACAGCATAGCAATATACTGCTGCACTGCGGTAAAGGGAAATAATGATTCAATGAAATTGAGTAGATATTTTCTATAACTTTCGGTTGTGCAGTCCAATTCACTCACACCCGCCAAGCCGTGAATCACACAGCCACAAACACCATTCAAATAATGAAAGTTATCTATGTACATACCATGCAGTGGAAAAGCCCACCCAGTCAGTAAAAATACCAGGTTATTAACCAGCATGAGCTTAAATTTCGAAAAATTTATGCTATCAGCGACATCTGCCTTTGAACTTAACTTAACGTAACTTACATGCTGTCACTAAAAAATTTTCTTAAATAAATGTTATAATTGAACAGCCGAAACTTAACATAACTTAATGCCCCGTAGAAATCTGTTTCATTTTGATTTTCCAAATTCTAAGTTCCGTTCAGTTAAGTTAAGTTGCATAATCAGGCTTTTAGAGTGAAAAGTAGCTAAGTCCACTTTTAATGAAAACTCACGTTTTGATATAGGAAGCAAGAGAAATTAAAAAAGCATCTTTTCGAGAAAGATTAAAACACTTGCGATAAGGCCAAAATAATACGAAATCTCTTTATAAAGATCGTATCTTTCAGTTCATATAAAGTTTTGCTTTGTTTTAAACGAACAAAATTTTGTATTCAAGGTTTTGGGAAGTACTTAAAAAAATGGCTTTAAGAAGTCGTTTCCTTTCCCGTAAAATTTTTAGAAATGGACTTAGGGACTTTTCACTTTAAACTAGCGAACCCCAGAGCTCAGGAACTAATTGGAGTGTAAGGCAAATTGGCAGCATTCCGGTGCACAACTTGTAGCTTTTCCTGCAGGGTACTCATGTACATACATACATATGCCGCTTGCAATAACTAGTTGGCTCTTAACACCTCCCTTCTCAACCCGATAATCGCATTTTCTCATCCAAGCCATACATAGATATTTCTAGAACTTTTACAATTTATTTGGTTTTGCGTTGTTTTGTTTGAAGCATTCGAAATTCATCCTTATCCCTAGAAGTATACTCGCTTTGCCTCCTGCTTTGCATTTCCAGCACTTAGGCACCAAGCACTTCAATCGGCAAAAAGTTCGATTTGCGTTATCTCAATATAAAGTTCATAATTCATTTTCAAGTTCATTGCAGCGACAACTTTGAAATTTACAAATGGGAGATAATTTAACGTCGAAAGCGCACAAAGAGCTTTAGTAAATTCACTGCATAGAATAAATATGTATGTATGTATGTTAATGTATGTCTACACATTTGATTTAATCTGTTTAATACAGGAAGATTTGGACGAAGATTGCGCGCACATATATTTGGGCTTTTCTATAGCAAACCTTCTCGCGAAGTTAACAATTACGCACTTCATCAGCTTCACATGAGAGAAAGAGAAATGTGAAGATAGGACTGACTCTATTGGAGGAGTCATGCTCAAGCTGTCGTTGGCTGCCGTGCAATGAACTGAGATTTATTCAGGGTGCGGGTAAGCATGTTTTGGCAACAACTGTTTG
>NW_016218310.1:0-1588 GCF_001687245.7 Rhagoletis zephyria | reverse complement strand
GGGAGTTAATCTCCTAAACCTAGTATTAGTGAGGGTTATAATCATTTGCAAAAAATCCAAATTCCCACTATTTTCAAACAGCTCTCAAGCGGTCTGTCGGGGGGTGTGAGTTTTCATAAAACGTGGTCCATCCTCTTTCGTTCAGGGAGGATTTGTAGGGCCACGCGCCTTCGAAATTCATAACAATGACATGCGTGCGAGTAAGAAATCAACAGCTTTTTTGCGTAATATTGTACGAAAATATTTCTGTGTCAGAAGCGAGATAAAAATTAAGCAACAAGATGTGAATCAATGTGTGTATGGAGGAAATATTAGTGGTGTTCTTTTAAACAGATAAATTCGCCTTTCGCACATACATATATTGTTATCTACTGCTTTATATGAACGAACAAAAAAGAATTTTTGTAGCCGCTTATTGAGAAACTTGGGTCCGGTTTAGTTATTCGTACAATGATTTTAGGTTGTTGTTCCCAAACACTTGACCCGTATTTAAAACCTTTAAAATATACGGGGAAGAAAAGGATTAAACTTCAACTTAAAACGAAAATTTTACGAGCACTAGTTTAATAATAAATTCGGTTTGCTCTATGCAAATTTTGTAAATTTCGATGTGGGTTCTGCGCAAAAAAAAAAATCGTGGACGGCATAGCCGGAATTATATGCACAAGAAATGTCGTATACGTTTGACATACGTAAGGCCCCCTTCGGCAACACAGAAAGCAGAATTCTGCTCATTAATGGTGACCGCAGGCAGAAGCAAGCGTAATAGGTGGTGGACCTAACCCCACGTCTTCTCTTTCTACCAAATATGTCTTAACGTCTGTCAAATATCTGTTTTGACATTGTCCTGTTTTCTCATGTGGGCAACTTGCTGTCTTAACATATCACTTTCAAAATGTCAGCAAGCCAATCAGATCGGTCTGTACCCAATGTAGATGGCGCGGTAAAATGTAAACCGAGTTGTCAAACTACGAAATGACAGCTGACGTTAAGACAGCGATGGCAAGGAATTCGGCAAGACAGATATGGTTTAACAGTGGAAATTTGCGGTCTCCACCTAACATTTCTGTCTTACCACAGCTTATTGAACAGAACCTGTAGAAGGTGGAGATTTGGGGTAACAAAGTGCATGTTTTCAATGGCTTGGAAGAAGCTTTTATTGCATTAACTGGATTGAGAACCAATTCTTCAAGCATAGGTGGAGTTAAGAGTGTGTCAGACGTTGCAATATATTTCGCATGCAACATATTTCGAAAAGGCTGTCAAATTGAGAAAGCAGTTGCATGAGCAGGCACACCTTGCATGTTAAGTGTCTTTGGAAANGATAAGAGCACATGCCAAAAAACAGGTGATCTCAGCTGTAGGCATATTTTGGCAATCAGCTGATAGTGTTTTTACTTATGAAACTGTACGATGGTTAAGAGTGTGTCAGACGTTGCAATATATTTCCCATGCAACATATTTCGAAAAGGCTGTCAAATTGAGAAAGCAGTTGCATGAGCAGGCACACCTTGCATATTAAGTGTCTTTGGAAAGAGGTTTTTTTTTATGTTCGAAAGACGAATTGCAGATTGCTATTGCAGCACGA
>NW_016218309.1:0-1588 GCF_001687245.7 Rhagoletis zephyria | reverse complement strand
GGTCGAATTTCGACAGCAACTGGCTCTCCTAATATTAATAAATATTTTGATTCTGCAAATTCCGATGATTCCAAAAACTTCAAGAGGTGCAGAAAAACAAGGTTAACGAAATCTACCGAAATGATTCAGTACCGAAAGCATCTCAAAATTTTATAAGAAAACTTTTTCCAGTCAGTTGTATATTGAAAAGTTTATTCCAAGCAAAACAAGGTACTAATGTTTGGATTAAATTGAAATCCGTAATAAATTTTTGCAACGTGGAAAAATTAGTTTTTCGTAGTTCTACATTAACCAATCAAGAGCCAATATCTGCTGCATTTCTTTAACGAACTGAATGATTATTTTAAGTTTGATATACGGCCATCAAAAGCAGTAATGTAAGGTGTATTACTTATACAAATATACTTCTACAAATATAAATATCTGGCCAAAAAATATTTCGATGAAAAGTTATAACAGAGAAGGAAAGCTTGCCTTAGATAAAAATTCTCGTCGTCTCCCGCCTCATAATATTAAACATCCATTGTTTAGTAAACTTTTGATATGCAAAAATCTTTGCTCCATGTTTAAGTATTATTTGCATTAACACTGTAGAAAATTTGCAGCTGCTTCGTGTGGAACCCATCGGTAATTTTTCATTAAAAACAGCCTATATTTACTGCTGTTGCAAGAGCATTCCATAACGCAAATATAACCGTCTGCAACTTTTCATTGCATAGTTTTAGGCATATGCACTATAGTAGTGTATTGATAAAAAGCTTGTAAAAAGCGAGGCGGAAATTTTGAAAATACTAATATTATTGACTCTTGGGTCTTTGCTCCCAATATTTGCGAAATTTGCATAAGCCGTCACGCGATAAACAAGACGAATTCAGAATTAGTACAAATAAAACAAATCTAATCAGCTGTATAAGCAACACTGCTCGTGGATATAGTTCCGGATTTTTAAGAATCATTTCGGCACTAGTTCGGGATATTTTCGGCGCTACTTCGAGACTAGTTCGGAACTTTTTCGGGATCATTTCGGGATTAGTTCAGGACTTTTTCGGGTCTAATTCGGGACCATTTCCAGATTAGTTCGATGCCAGTGCGTGATTAGTTAGGCACCAGTTTGGGCCTGGCTGGGGACTTTTTCAAAATCATTTCGGGACCAGTTCAGAACTAGTTTCCGGCTTTTTCGGAACTTATGCGGATTACACAGATGTTGGTGCATCAAATTTCATGAGTACCTAGTACTCACTCTTTTTTAAAGCGCAACATAGTTTAAACATTTTCCACGCACCATTCTAATGTTATTATGTACAATGCCTATGTATGCGTATAACCTACCTTTCACACACAACCTCCATATTTATGTAACTGCTACCTCTCACTTTTGTTGCAGGTAACACTTGATAGCTTTACAATTGGACGTTTCACTTCGTATCTGCATGATGGCTGCCCGGATGGTTATATGCAGATCGCCGAATCGGCTCGAACTCCCATCGGTGGCATGTGGTGTGGCACTTCGTGGGGGCCAGTGCTATTCTACAGCGAAACCAGATCATTGATTTTCACAATCAAATTAAATAAGTAAGTGGGTTGTATT
>NW_016218308.1:0-1588 GCF_001687245.7 Rhagoletis zephyria | reverse complement strand
ATTCGGTGCTGTTTGGCACTAAGTGTCTGTTAGTCTCTTAACTCTGTTGCACATTTGTTATGGTTTCATGTAGAGCACTGCGATCTTAAGATCTATTGGCTTTATATGGACTTATAGCTTTCTATCAATCTTCATAGTATCCAAGATACATTTCAGCATTGAGCCTTCATCTCTGCATTTCGTCACACAATCAGTTATAAGAAAGTCACCGAATTATGTTTCTTTTGATTTGTGCATCCGTGTTATCCATCCTGCAGAATCCCAGTATAGTCAGATGTTGGAATGGAATGGAATTTTGGTTGGCCGGAAAAACCAAAACCCGTTTTTCTTCATTTGCCTTCAACACGATACTGTCCTGGCACCCAATTTCAAACTCACTCAATCTTGTAACGGAGTTCAGCCTCAACTTACATTCTTGGACTATTTTTTCAAAAAGTGCGAGTGGTGTCCAAGGCCTTTAGAGCAGCTTCGCTGTCACTGCCGACCTGATTTTATGTCCACACTACCTTTCGTCAATTATCCAGACTGCCACTTTCAGTATTGCAAAGACTTCCGAGAAGAAAAATACTGTTATCATTGCACCCTTAGCAGCAAAGTACCTGAAATTACCGGGTAGATGCCATAAGAGTTTTGTCTAGATGGAAATTCCAACTCAGTCTCTTATCTAGGGTAACCCCAAGATATTTGACTTCTTCAGAGTATTATAGCTCTGATGTGGAGAGATCTATGCCTCTTTTAACCTTGAAATAGATCTGTATGCAGTGTTATCAAAAGCTTCCTCGATGTCCAAGAAGGAACATAATGCAACCGCCTTAAAGCTGAGGGCCCTTTCGCCATTACCAACAAGACACTGTAGGGAAGAATCCGTCGATTTGACCTGGGAACTAAGTGGAAGTGTCCAGACCTTAGATATGGCAGAACCTGAAAAAGGCAGTCTTTTAATCTGTCATCGATATTCGTGCAGATGCGATGTTGGGACCTCTGTCACGGATCTGCCCTGACAAAAACAAGATTTCAAATAAATTAGAAGGATTTTTTTAGAGTCTTCCTCTTCTTGTTGGGCGCTGTAACCGCCTAAGCTACTCTGCCCGAAGTCAGCAAAGTACGGGCTTCGTTTTCGTCCGAGGCATTCTTGTATCTTTGCAAGGTGGTTCCCAAACCTTACGCACAACCCATTGCTTGCAGTGTCGAATCCACCTAAAATATGTGGGTGTCGGTAATCTGGTTTGATAATGTTGTGTTTAAATAACACAGTGGTTGCACTATGGGAGAAATCAAAAGGAATGAAATTAGAGTAGCTCTATTACTTGAGGACAATGACGACCGAGCGCTGGTCTAGACTAGCTAAACTTCTTAAATCCTCATTAGTTCGGTTCGGTTTACCTAAGTGGATGCTGCTTCATCTTTGAGCATATGGAATCTAGATTCTGCCGAACTACGAACCTAGCGTTCATGGATCTACTATCCGATTTGGTTTTGATAATTCTCTGCAGATGACAATGATATTTGTGTTCCATGCTTTGCCCCTTTTCATTTTGCCAAATACCAAATATGTACGAAAAATTTTTGAAACGCCAATCCAAGCGAT
>NW_016218307.1:0-1588 GCF_001687245.7 Rhagoletis zephyria | reverse complement strand
TGTAAATTGCTTATTGGCGCCGTTAGATGCGCCAGCGTCAACTTAGCTTTGTCCATAAATAATTAAATTAATTATTAAGACTGGTTTTCACTATGTCATATTTTGACGTCAAAATTTGGCGACATATTTTGACACAACTTTATCTCCTTTATCCATACCTTGGCCGATGATATTATAGGCCAAAAACAGACATATAGCCGATTTAGCAGCGTATGTACACGACTAAAGACCTATCCGGATCCAAATCAGTCGATAAACCGCTTTTTAATCCCATTTGACAATGTGTTTTCACTTATTTGACGACAAATGCCACTGAGTTTGACATAGTGAAAATNTATTGCGAGTAAAAAAAAAATTCTGCGTCACAAAACAAAACATTAAAAAGAAGACAGCAGCGGGACAGATGAAAAGCGACACTGAACAAGGTAGGCTCTGGTGATTATTCGCAGGGCGGCTGCTGAGTAAATTTTTAAGTGAAAATGAGGCGATGGAGGTGCAGCGTTTCCTCTTTTGATTGAAAATATGTCAGCACCATTGCAATCATACGGTTATAAAATCTTAACATTCCAGGAATTCTTGCGTTTGTGAAGGTTACAGTTTTTTTGCTGAAAATACAGTTTTTCTCGTGGGAATTAAGTTTTTTTAAAGAAAACCTGGCAACACTGATCAAAGCTAAACTCAAGCTCAGCGTCATTTATGTGCTTGGTAGGCAATTGAAAATCAGAGTCCTCTCACATTATTCTCGTCCTTTTATCTATGTAGCGCAGAAACGTGGACGATGCCGAACCAAGATGAGTAGTGTTTAGAAGCTTTCGAGAGAACTATTCTACGTAGGACCTTTGGACATAGTTAGTCACATAAAAATACGATTTCGCTGACTTGGCCTTGCTATAAGCATGGATAACGACACGGGCAAGGATAAAATGATACGAGAACAGTGTGCAAACATCCCCCACATATGTGGTACATCTACTACATTTAAAATTTGGGTTTCTACCACATCTACCAAGCAGACCTTTTGGACAGAAAATTTGTTTAAAATTTTCACATAACTCTAAAATTTCAATTTAACTCTAATAGGAAATTTTAATATTAATCAATCAATATTTAAAGAGGTACATAGTGAATTTGGCTTTAAATATATGGTCTGCTCTTTGAACTTTGGACTAAAACCGGTGGAACTGTCAAACTACAATTTTACTCTCTCAAATGAGAGCGAAAAGAGAACAAATACAGAGGTATATACGGGAACGCAAAAAACCGTTTTTACAGCGAAAACGTCGGCCGGTTGGTTTACATGTCATTGGTGATTTGACTGAAAGATCATTAATTCAATTTTAAAATTAAAAATAATTTCGTACATATTCAAATAGTTTTTTTTGTTTAATTCCATTTTTTAACAAAAATAAGGTTCTTTGCTTTCATTGTGTTCTGTTTTTGTTTGCAAATGCAAACTTGCCTGTTGTTTTACACTTTTCATGTATTTACAGGAAGATAAACCCCGGAATAAATCCTGTAACTTCTGACTAGAAAGAGTTGCTCAGTTACTCTCTCAGAAGTGTTCCCAGTTACAGTATTTTTTTTTTTT
>NW_016218306.1:0-1588 GCF_001687245.7 Rhagoletis zephyria | reverse complement strand
GCAGAAACATGATTTTATTGTCCCAACTTTCGCGCTCATCACCCTCCTTTCCACCCTCGACAATGTCCTCTTCAGCTGCTTCAACTGTGGCCGAAACTGCCGCTGCCAATTCAGCTTTTGATTTACTGGTACTCGCCTCTGCACCGAAACCGTCCGGTTCCAATTCGGTCGATTCATCAAAAGCATCACCCAGAAATGCTTGATTGGTTGCACCATACATAGGTGGCTGATGATGGTGGGGGTGATGATGATGTGTCCCACTGCCATGGTGTTCTTTGGGTACAAGACGACCACGCATTTCCTTTAAAGAAAAAGAATTTGCAAAACAAAAAACCAGATGAAAGGTAGTTACATTAATGTTTTTTGGCACAAATGAAATGAAGAAGTTTATTTTAAAATGATGGCGCTTTTTTTTCATGATGCTACATAATTGTGTATGTATTTGTTTAAAAAAAAAAGTTAATGTTTATTGATTTGAATTATTTGAAATATTTCATCCTTTTTCTACGCTTAAGCTACCTACCCGTAATTCCATATGGTCAATGCTCTTCTGACTCTTCAGCACGATGTCGCGCGAGCTTTGTCGTCGCAAAAGTTGTGCAGTGTTCGCCATAATGGTTTTATTTTTTTATTTTTATTTATTTATATGGTCGTTTAGTTAGTTTTACTTTAATTTTTATTATTATTTAATAGCATATGTTGTTGTTGTATTTTCCCAGTGGGTTTGTTGCATTTATTAAATTTCAGCAATAGTTTAGTTACTCGATTTATTTAATTAATTATCGGAAGTAGATTTCTTTGCTTGGTGTATCTTATTTAACACTTAAACACTTTCGTACATAAGTAAAGGTGTAACTGCGCTTTCTTTACTGCCTGCAGTGCTTTGTTGTTATTCTTCTCAAAATGGGGAATCAACGAAGTGTTATGTTTTTAGTAGTGCTTTGCAAATATATTTTGATATGCTCGGACATGCGTTTCATTTTTTACAGACTATTAAATATGTGGTTAAAAATAGTTTAACAGAAATTTTGAAACAGTGCTAAAAGGAAAACTAACAAGGATGTTGATTTTTATTTACAAAGAAAGAAATAAAATAAATGTACTTAGAAATTTAAGCCTTCGAAATTCCCTTAATAATTTGCAAGGTGTAATTTTTTTAGTATTTAGTTTCCAAAATTATTGTCCATATTCAAAACCAGGCTAATTCGAAAGAGATAACCTTATGATATAATAAGGATATTTTTATTAGNTTGTCCATATTCAAAACCAGGCTAATTCGAAAGAGATAACCTTATGATACAATAAGGATATTTTTATTAATTTTACATAATGTTTTTGTACGAGATAGCGATGCTTGAGTGAAAGATCTACCTATCTCGGCAGCCAGTTTGAAAACGCCCTATCTCAGGAAATTTTCCGGGAACACCCTATTTTAGATTTGAAGAACGCTCTATTTTTTAGCTCTGACCCTCACATTTCTAAGCCCATTTGTAGAAGATTCTTCGCTTCTAAAAAAATTTAAGGAATAAATGTTTTTAGCGAAGGGTTATTCAGCCGAAATCAACAATAAACAAGTAAGAAAGTCTAA
>NW_016218305.1:0-1588 GCF_001687245.7 Rhagoletis zephyria | reverse complement strand
GCACTGACAAGGGAGCTTTTCGCTGGAAAGTTTTACCATTTGGTTTAAATGCAGCACCAAATTCTTTTTCTCGAATGATGTCGACAGCTTTTTGAGGCATTTCTCCAAACCAAACTTTTTTGTACGTTGAGGACGTCATAGTTATAAGTTGTAAAAAATCTGGCTAAAGTGTTCGAAACTTGCAAAAAGTTTAATCCCAAGCTAAACCCAACAAAATGCAATTTTCTTCGTTCTGAAGTAACATTTTTAGGGCATAAATGCTCAGAAAAGGGACTGCTGCCCGACGATTGAAAGTAAACGCAATCAAAAATTATACAAAACCGTCAGATAAAGACGCTGTTCCTCGTTTCGTTGCGTTTGCAAACTACTATAGACGGTTCATACCTAACTTTGCGTCGCTGGCAGCACCTTTAAACAGACTGAGTCGGAAAAGTGTCGCATTCTTATCGGACAACCGCTTGTGAAACTGTATTTGAACACTTAAAATCTGCCTTAATGTCTCCTAAACTTTTGCAATATCCTGATTTTACTAAAGAATTTTTAATAACTGTAGATGCTTCTAAAAACGCGTGCGGTGCTATATTAAGCCAAAATCATATGGCAACGACTTACCAATATGTTTCGCTTCTAAATCTTTTAGCAAAGCAGAACAAAAGAAACCGATTATAGAACTAGAACTTTTAGCTATATATTTTGCTAATAAGCAGTTTCGACCTTATGTTTACGGCACTCACTTTAAGGTGAAGTCTGACCATCGAACCTTAATTTATCTTTTAACAATAACTTCCCGTCTTCAAAACTTGCTAGAATACGCCTAGAACTATCAGAATACGACTTTACAATTGAGTACATAAAAGGCAAATCAAACGTTGGAGCAGACGCACTTTCACACATTACCATTAACGACCTAGAAGACTCTACAAAACATGTTTTACCCATGAAAACGCGGTCAATGGCAAAAACAATAGAATTACAGAACGAAAAGAATTTCACGGATAGCCCTACAATACAAGTTTACGATAAATTTTCTAAAAATATTCCGCGAATAGTAATGCATACTACTATCGCTACGATAAAAATAACAAACTTCCAAACATTCAAATATGTGCATATTTAAAACACAAGAACCAAGAATTACTTAATTTTGCGAATGTTAACGAAACAACTTGTTTAGACGAGTTACTTTTGAGGCTCGATGTTGAAGCTGGCAATCGCAATATTTGGAAAGTAGAATGGCCAAAAGATGATATATTTTTCAATCATTTCCCAATTTCAAATTTAAAAATCAGCGGAAACAATATTTTAAAATCTTTACCGGTAGAAAAAAAACTGACGGCGATAAAAAGTTAAAATTAATGACCATTTATGATAATGACCCAATAACAGGCAGACATTGCGGAATCAAAAAACTTTATGCAAAATTACGTACAAAATACCATTGGAAAAATGTGACCCGTGNACTGACGGCGATAAAAAGTTAAAATTAATGACCATTTATGATAATGACCCAATAACAGGCAGATATTGCGGAATCAAAATACTTTATGCAAAATTACGTACAAAATACCATTGGAAAAATGTGACCCGT
>NW_016218304.1:0-1588 GCF_001687245.7 Rhagoletis zephyria | reverse complement strand
GTTGCGGAGTGGAAGCGCGCACTGCTTACCACTGCACCACAGCGGCCGAGATTTATGCATAAAGATCGTTAAATTCTTATTAAAATAACAGATTCGTAAAATAATAGCTAGAGAAAATACCACTTATTAAGGCAATGCCTTCAAAGAATAAACCATTTTTTCGTTCTGCTGTAAAATTTTGGTGCCGTAAGATAGGCGGTTTTGCAAAACATCGACGATTTGTATTAATTAACGGGCGGAATCAGGCTCGATTTCAAAAAATATAGATTTCAAAATTTTTTTTTTCTAAGCNCCTGTAAAATTTTGGTGCCGTAAGATAGGCGGTTTTGCAAAACAACGACGATTTGTATTAATTAACGGGCGGAATCAGGCTCGATTTCAAAAAATATAGATTTCATATTTTATTTTTTTTTTCTAAGCGGTTATTATGAATATTGATTTTGAGTGAATTGGCTTTAGTCCTTATACCGCATATTTTGCATTTCTGTAAACGAAAGTATACATGAAAGTTAGGCGTGGTTATTGCTCCATTTTGCCCGTTTTCCATACCATCCGCCATTAGACCTGGAAAAATATGCCCACTAAGTTTTGTTGAGATATATATTAATTTTTACTCGAGTTATTGTTTACCCAAACAAAGTTAAACTGCCCTTGTGCACTGGTAAACTCGGGTATAAAAATAAGAACCCGCAATGAAACATAAAGAAAATAAAAAAAATTATACGGTGTGATTCTTGCACAAATGTATTTGAAATATTTTGTAAGCTTCCGCGAAAAAGTGAATTTGTAAAACTGATGGACCATTTGCATGAATGCAAGCCCTTGTGAAAAGTATTTTGCACTACCACTAAATAATATAATGCCAATTTGATGGCAGCCGCCTAATGCAAATTGACCAGCATCGTAGGAAATTGCCGAAGCGCGGAAAAAGTAAACAAATATATTTGAAGTGTAGGGCAGTGAAAAAGTAAAAAAATAAAGCAAAAAAATATTTTGCAGTAATAGTTAGTAATCATGAATTCTAAATGTAAATGCTTTTTTTTTGTTTGTACTCGTATGTACGATATATTAGAAAGTATCAGAAAAGTAGCATTTAAATATGAAAATGCGTATCGTGTAAGAATGCTCTAAATAAGTGGATGCTCATGCATACATCTGAGACACAAGGTCGGTGAGAAGAAGAAAGCAGACCCAGGGTATGTTTTGGGAGAAATTTTCGGGCCCCTGGTATTTTGCCTTCCATACCATTGCCAGGTCTACCCTGTTTTTGCTGTTTTATATAACACTATCGTAGAATTTGTATAAAAAGGTCTTCGTTAACAATAAATAAATCAATATATATCTAATGCCTAGGCTTATACTAAGTTACAGCCGATTTCTAGATATAAGTTCAAAAATAGGTTCCCAGTTACCGCGGTTGGACCACACCGTTAATTAATAGGGTTGAGGTGACGTTCAGTTGAAATAAACTCATCGTCATTTGTCTGTTACGAAAATAAAAAACAAACTTGATTTCTAAAAAACTTGACAGATAATTCTGTTTAATAGTCAACAATTGCTGTATTCTTTTGCAACCGAGCTACAAAAG
>NW_016218303.1:0-1588 GCF_001687245.7 Rhagoletis zephyria | reverse complement strand
AATTTTTTTTATATTTTTACTTCACAAATTTTTTCAATTTAATAGACAAGTTAAATTAAACATTATGATATGGGTATTAAACGAGAGAGGGGTTTCAGAAGGTTTTATTTCTAAAATATTTTTGACGAGTATTGCCACCTGTTTGCAAAGTCAAAATCAATTTATTTAGCAAGTAACACGAAATATTAGATATGGGTATCCAAGAATTTAGAAGAAGATTTAGAAACCTTAATGTATTTTGAGAATTTTTTGAAGAAAGTTGACTCTTTAGAAATTCTAAATCTATTTAGTTAAGTTAAATGAAATATTAGAGTATGGGTGTCAAACGAAAGAGCTTGAAATAAGCCTTATTCTTAAAATATCTTTGAAGAGCGTTGCCACTAGCGCAAAGAGTTCGAATCACTTTATTTAATAAGTAAATTTAAACCTTATAATAAATGTATAAATGTAGCTTTCAAACGCAAAGAGTTTAAAAATGTGAATGAAAATTCAAATTTTTTAAAAAGTTTGCCACCTGTTTAGTAATTCAATACTTTGGGTTGTCAGCTGTTATGAAAATCAAATTTAGCTGAATGAATTTGAAATCATTTTATAAGAGAGTTGCCACACTTTCGCAAATCGTGTGATTTAACTTTTTCCTTTTATGTTAACATTTAGCGACTGACGTTACTAAAAAAAAAGGAGCTGCCAGACGAAGTAATTTAAAAGCCATTTCTGTAAAATACTCTTGAGCAGGGTTGCCACCTGTTTTGAAAATCGAATTTAACTTATTTAGTTGGTTTATTGGAAAATTAAATCAACGCGTTTTACATACATATTTACACCGAATTNAAAAAACGGAGATGCCAGACGAAGTAATTTAAAAGCCATTTCTGTAAAATACTCTTGAGCAGGGTTGCCACCTGTTTTGAAAATCTAACTTAACTCATTTAGATAGTTTGTTGGAAAATTAAATCAAGGCGTTTTACATATTTACACCGGTTGTTTTATAAGCATTTTGTAAGAGTTGCCACACTTGCGAAATTTATGCAAATTAAATATTTTCTTTTGTGTGAACTTCTAGCGACTGATGTGACTATAAGAAAATGAGGTGTCAGATGAAAATAAATAATTTAAAAGCCTTTTCTTTAGAATACTTTTAAAGAGGGCTGCCACCTGTTTTAAAAATTAAAATTAACTTAATTGAAAAATTAATTTTTTTTTCTTTTATGTTAGCCTTTAGCCACTGATATGATTCAAATTTCGCAATTCTGCTGACGTATAGTTTGTCAGATACCAATTTTTATTTTTTTTTATTTGATACTTTAGATATTATCTAATAAAAAAACTCATATAAAAATATAAATGACGAAAAATATGCAATGCTATTGAAGTTCAGAGAGAATGTTTAGTTCTCGGTGTCTTTCAGAAACTAAGATAACGAAAGATAAGTTGTACTTCACACTTAATAAAAGACCATCAAGAAATCTGTAGATAAAAAATATTCGATTTTCGACGCCTTTATTAAAGTAGAACAACTAAGCAACGAATTTTTTTTCTAAAAAAACTTTTCAACAATCTCAGCCGAATGTGTGTGTACCCAAAACCA
>NW_016218302.1:0-1588 GCF_001687245.7 Rhagoletis zephyria | reverse complement strand
CTAGAACACGTTACCACTAAAAGCGATTACCGATTTTTTGCTGGGTTTCTATTGGGCACACACACTACAAAAATTCTCTGCCGAAGCTGCCACCTCTGCTCTAGAGACATGCAGTATATTTGAGATACAATGACATGGCATAACTCCTTGTTTGTGTTGACATGACATAGCAATGCGTGAAATTTTTGAAAATGACATGGGAAATTGAACCTCAGTGTAAAAATTATTTTCTTTATAAAACTAACAAACGTGTGGATAAGACATTTGTAAAAATCTTGAATAAACCAAAAAATAACAAATTAAAGCTTTTAATGCATTTTTATTACCTTTTTTACGTTTTGAAATCCAAGTTCTAAGTAAATTTTTTGTTTAATTTTGTTATGTAATTCCTTTATGTACAATGTGCATGTCCATTTAAAGATATAAAAAATTGGTCAAAAAATTCTTTAACAAAACCACTGTAAATCCAAGTTTCAAAATTTCAGCACTATTAAAAAAAAATCAACAGAAGTTCGTACAAATTTCTATCTTCTTCAAAATTCTAAAAAATCAATCGAAATGTTTAGCCATTTGAAACTCGTATTTTATTTTATTACGATTGAGTATGTAGTCCACTTGCAAACAGCGTTATGTGATTTTATAATAGTAAGCCATAAATTAAAAAAAAAACATCTACAACAACAAGTAAAATCCAAATTGTATCATTTTTTTATTATCTGAAAATTTGGATAAATAAGAGCCTAATAACATTAAAAAACGAAATCGGAGTATGTTAGTTTTTGCAAATCCTATATATAACTAGTAATTTTTGTAATTTTTAGAAAAAAAAAACCGACTTCAACTCCCATATAAAAAAAAAATATATATATATATCTCATGATCCACTGATCGGATCTTAACCAGATTAGTATGGGACCACCTCTGAGGCACTACCTTTCCGATGCAAAAAGAATTATCGAAATCGGTTGATGGACCACGTCCAAGTTATGCGGTAACATACATATAAAAAAATAAAAAATAATTAATATTCCGACGAACTGATAACCTCCTCCTTTTTTGGAAGTCGGTTAAAAATAAGTGCACGTTTTTGGTGTGACCTCATAACTTGAGAACGGCTTCACCGAATTCAACCAAATTTATGTGGCATATTCGATCTATCATGCAGATGGTTTATGTTTTCCCGAATTCGGAAAAGGGGGCGTGGCACCACCCATATTAACTGAAATATAAAAATAAGAGAGCGTTTTTGTTGTGACCATATAACTTGAGAACGGCTTCACCGAATTCAACTAAATTTATGCGCATATTCGGGCTATCATCCAGATGGTTTATGTGAAGTTTGGTTGAATTCGGAAAAGGGGGCGTGGCGCCTATATTTTATATATAAAAATTAGTGAGTTAGCTTATAACTTGAGAACGGCTTCACCGAATTCAACCAAATTTATATGGCNTATATCAAATAATTCCATACTCATGGAGAAAAATGGGCGGTATTGGAAAAGACGGCGTGGCACCTCCCATCTTATATATAAAAAAGATGTGCAAGATTTCAACCAAATTTATATGGCATAGTCGGGCTATTATGCAG
>NW_016218301.1:0-1588 GCF_001687245.7 Rhagoletis zephyria | reverse complement strand
CTGGCGTGCTGTTTTGGACTCGGCCAAAATCGCTTAGGCGGTTACAGCCAAATAAGAAGAAGAAATGAACCCACGTTTTTGTTAAATATGGTAATACCTACCATGTTTTTTTNAAAATTCGGTATGACCTTGGTCTGAAACACACACATGGAAAAATCTCTTACTGATACAACTAAATACCGTATATGTATACACCCTGCCAGCATTTTCTATTGCGGAAGTTACTAATTCGAACCGACATTTTAGTGAAAATCATCGCTGATGATATCCCTATTTTTTCGAATTCTTAAGCGCTCTCGGGAAGAACTGTTCCCCCAAGACGTCACATCTTTATGATACGAAAGCGATACAGCAATTAGAAACTATTTTGATGGGAATGATAGTAACTTCTGCGATAAAGTCTGAAGATTTAAAAAAGATTCTTCGGTTGATTAAATTTTTGATAAATCGGGATACCTTTGAACTTACAACCACAGCCACAGAGTTACTTATGCCATTTTCATCCTGCTTTCGGCTTAAATTACAAGTTCAAACGCTAAAAAAGCAATTCCAAAACATCATAGTAAAAAGCAGAGACTTGAACTGGTTTTGAACCGGAAAACCGCTTTTCCTATTGATTAACTGAACTATTAACCGAACCGAAATTTTCCACCAATGTTTGATCCGAACCGAAAACCGAACCTCTTTTTACAAAGGTTTTAAGGTTTGTTTCAACCAATTTTCAATAGATAAATGAACCCACGTTTTTGTTAAATATGGTAATACCTACCATGTTTTTTTAGCAAGTGCCAATATCAAATATAAAAGCGACCCATCTTATTTGACAGACACTTGACACTTAACCTTGCGCGTTATTTTTTTTCTTTTCCGAACCGTTGAACCGAACCGAAGCCCCGGTTCAAAGACTAAAAACCCGCTTTAACAAACCAATCCAAAAGTGCAAAAACGGTTCGAACCGCTGAACCGAACCGACCAAATTTTTCATCCGGTTCACGTCCCTGGTAAAAAGGCAAGAGGCTGAAAAGGTACAATTGGAACTAATTTTACATCACTGTTCTGAATTATTCCGAAAATAAGTTTGCATCGGAGGGCAAAATATGTGGTCAGAATTTCTAAAACGTGTATGAAGCACTTGATGTAAGCGCAAGTTCGACATTCAACTACAATATATTTGTGCGATATTTTTTATTTATTTATGTGGATTTGTTTTAGGTAAAATCAATCACGCACACGATATTAAAGAATTTGGCTGATCTACCAGTTCCGACAGCAACTCCTGAAAGCCCCCATTTCTATGCATAAAAGGATCAGATTATACCAGCGAAGTACGATGGGCTAAGAACGTTTGAATGGACTTGCAATAGTGAATATAAATTTTGATATACCAATTTCTGTAAATGAAATTCTGGAAGAGTTAAAAAAAAAACGTCGAAGATTTGTAGAGAAATAGCTTACGACAATATTTGTTTCTAAATCTGTATGTGTTTAAACTTGATTAGAATTTTATTTATAATGCGTACGCTCGGTAATTCGGAAAGTAGCATCGCAAAAAAATATCGCAATCTCTGGGTTTGAACTCGTAAATCAA
>NW_016218300.1:0-1588 GCF_001687245.7 Rhagoletis zephyria | reverse complement strand
ACCAATCAGCGATAACACGCAAATTTCCACAAGCACGCTACACGCCCACCACAAACTGGGATGATGATCCATTTCGCATTAATGCGTCATCAGCCACCAATACAAATGGTAATTGCAAGAAAGTGCCACCACCACGTCCGCCGCCACCCAAAGTGCAGGTGAATGGCCGCAAAGCTCCACTGCCGCCTTCGACGCACTCAACAAAATTGTTAAGCAACATATTCAGGAGCAAGAAAAACAGCAACAGTAGCAGCAGCAACAACAATAACAAAGCAAGTAAAATATATGGTGTCAGCAGTGGCGTCTACGCCACCAACAATGTCGGAGTTACAACAACAACCAACAGCAGTAGCAGTAACACAAACGCCTGGGCTGCTGTCACTTCCACTGCAGTAAATGGCAACAGCGGCGGCAACAGTTGGCAGGCGAACTGGAACAGCAGTTACACATCGACGTCGCTTACGTCTTTGGCTGTTGGCAATAGCAGCGCAAGTGCGTCCGGCGTAGCGGAAGCACAGCTTATCAGTTTCGACTCGCCGCCAAGTTCGCCAACATTTACACAGAAATCGAATAGTGATTGCCTCAGCGTCGATAGTTTCAGCTCTGATTCGAATTTCAGTTCGCCCAACAATGGCAGCGTCTCTCAACCGGAAAGTGGTTTCGAGGATGATTTCAGCGCGCGCAGCCGTCCAGCCACAACGAGTCCCCTCGATCCATGGGAGGCTTTCGATAGCGGTTTCAACACTGCTACCGATAGTATTTACGGCAGCACAGCCGCTACGAGTACCATTGGCACTGCGCCAGTACGCAATCTCAACACAATCAACACACGCATCCAGTCCAGCAACGACAATCCGCTTTGCAATGGCAAGAGTCTTTTACCGCCGACGCCCACTCTTAGTGTGCCAACGATTATCAAACCGAAAATATCGCAGAAGCCACGTGCGCCCAAGCCGCCAGTGCTGCCGAAGCCGCAGCTAGCGTATGGTGGGGAAGATACGCCACCAACACCGCCATCACCACCCATGCCGCTGTGTGCGCCACCACCGCCACCAATAAGCGTTTCATTACTGGACGTGATATCGGGAAAAGCGGATGCACTGCAACTGGGAGGTGGTGGTTCATGCTTTGGCAGCGGTATGGAGGAAACGAGACCATATGGCGTGGCTTTGTACGACTTCGAAGGTATCGAAGAGGGTGATCTTAATTTTAGGGTGCGTACAAAGAAATTACTCAAAATTACTAATTTTTATTAATAAACGTATGTATTTGGTTTGTTTATTTATAGGAAAATGAGAAAATCTACTTACTGGAACAGATGAGCGCCGAATGGTATCGTGGTCGTACGCGCTCTGGCTGTGAAGGTATCTTTCCAGTAAACTATATCGATGTAAAAGTGCCATTGGATGAGGTGGCGTCGACGATGGCTCCTGGTAGCCAACAACAAATAAGCAAACCGTTACGCGTAAGATGTCTTTACAATTTCCCAGCTGAATGCGATGGTGACTTGGCTTTGAAGGTAAGCAAAAGAAGAGGAGTTATTGGCATATATCGGCGGTGCATACGAAGAAAAATGCGCGATTATTTT
>NW_016218299.1:0-1588 GCF_001687245.7 Rhagoletis zephyria | reverse complement strand
CCAAAGCCGGGTTGATATTCGATGGATTGGGTTAAAACACCGGTACCAAAGGCCAAACTTACGCCTACTAGGGCGAAAAAAGGTGCGGAATCTCCATAGAACAGCTTTTTAGTTGCTTGTGTACGCAAATCGCGAGAGTAGTTTGTTGTCACCCGATTTAAGATATTATCAATGAATACTTTACGCGCATGTTGTCCGACGCTTAAGATTCCGGTCCGAGGTAGGGACTTTGATGCAACACTAGAGCTTGCATTGGTAACGCCATTCAGAACGCCTTTAACTGCAGGGGGTTTGGCGGAGGCGGCAACGCTGGTAGCGCCGGGCCTCAAAGGGTTGGGTAAGCTCCGGCGCGTCTTTTCTCGGCTTTGTTCCAAAATGTTGTTGTGTATATCACGTCTCCAAAAGCCTTGTAGGAAATAACGACCATGTCTAGCCAGTCGCAAGGTTAGTAGGCGCACAGACATCCTTGGCGTCTTTTGCTTATACGGCTATACCTAGCAAAATGAAAAACTCTGAGACGTCCGCAAACCCGCAGCTGCTTGTTTCGCACAGTTTCTCGGTTGCTTGTGACAACAGATGAGGAGCGTTTTTGTTTGTGTTTGTTTCTGTTGATTGAGACAGCACTTCCTAATTTTTGCCAAAAATCGTTAAATTTTTGTACCGCACACGACGGGGTATCATACGCATTGAATATGAATGCCCTTGTAAGCGCCTATTCTTGCCTTCTTAGCAATTATCTAACACTTGAAAAATTTTTCACGCTTGGCTAACTCACTGTACCTATCACGAAATTTTTCACTGCAGAGCAAATTTACTGGTGCTATTTTCTTATATATCTTTTGCGGCTTGTAATATGGAAGCTGTTGCAAATTGTTTTCGTATATTCGTTTCTTTATCGGGTAATCGCTATAAATAAAATAAAAAAATGTTGAAAAACAAACGCGCAAAAAACAAGTTGACGACAAAAGTCCGATCACAATAGCGCATCAGCTGATTAGGAGAAACCCTCAAAAGGGGCTCTGAAAGAGGAAAATCGGAAGAAACAACAAGGCGTTTTTATTTCCGGCGATCAACTTGTTGGTNGTTTCCTTTAAAGTAGGTTTACGTCCCACCTCGCTACGAGTGTAAGGACCACGCGTCGGCCCACGAGCATAACTTCGCGATATATTTATATTACACGATTTTAGGCAATTTTGTAGAGTTGGTCCCAAGGAAGTTGATCTTATTACATTCCCAGCAGCCCCTGCTTTCACGCAAAAACGCACTGGTAGGGTAGTTAATGCGAATCGAAGCAACATTCTCGTCTGATGAAATTCGTGTGTGGTGTTAGGAAATTCTTTCTGCAGCTATCTACTAAAATCTATTTTCGTCAGGAACTCTAATAAAAAAAAAAAAAAAGTCGAAATAACATTAATACATTAGTTATATTCTCATCAAGATTACGTTTTATATGAGGATGCCGAATTATTTTTTAGAATTTTCTAGGTCAATATTACATAGTATTGATGTGCTGAAATTTCGGAAAGTTTGGCGTACCAAGCTTATGCACATGACCAGCCGTGTCCAGACCCAGGAGATGTAAGAAGAA
>NW_016218298.1:0-1588 GCF_001687245.7 Rhagoletis zephyria | reverse complement strand
CGCATCTTAAGTGTCTTAACAGTGATACAATTTCTTATTTTCTAAGTTTACGAACAAAACTTCACACTTAAAATTAAGACATTTATAACAAAGATTTTATGAAGAAAATCCCTTCTTCGTTGAAAATAAAAATAAGAGAAATCGGCCCAATTTCATACAACCCTGCCTGACATGAAAATTTGCTCCACCATAAGGCTAGTAGCCATTTCTAACAGATTTTGGGTCGCTTAGTTAAAAATGGAAACATATATATATATTTGAAATTTAAGAAAACAACGAATATAGCAAAATCGGCTAAAAACGGCTAATTTTTTTCTACAAAACGGCTAACAAATCGGCTGCCGGCTAAATCGAAATTACTCCGGCTGTTTGCTATCGCAACCGGCTAAATCTAGCCGGAAAACGGCTAAAATGGCAACACTGAGGACGTCGTCGACATATACGGCAACAAATAGCATCGCGCCGCTATGTACTTTGTAGTACACACACTGGTCTACAGTACTACGTGTAAGACCTAACTTTAGCAAGGCGTTGTTGAACTTTTCATTCCACAGCCGACTTGACTGCTTCAGTCCGTACAAAGATTTCAGAAGCTTACAAACACGACCAGAACCATCATCAAATCCATTAGGTTGTACCATGTAAATATCGTCATTAATCTCAGCATTGAGAAATGCTGTCACTGCATCCATTTGATGGATAAGTAGGTCTTGTTTTGCAGCTAAAGCCAAAAGAAAACGCAACGAAGTGTATCGGACTACAGGAGCAAACGTATCTTCGTAGTCAATACCTTTTCTTTGATTACACCCTTTGATCACCAGCCTAGCTTTCCGACGTATTACTGCGCCATTTGTGTCTCTTTTGGTTTTAAACACCCACCTGGACTTGATGGCTTTCTTACCAGGGGGCAGCTCACTCAAACGCCACGTATTGTTCAAGTAATGAGAGTTCATTTCACTATCAACTGCGGCTTTCCACTCATCAGCATGCTCACCAGCTATTGCCTCTTCTAGATTTTGAGGGTCATTTGATACGAAATCAGTTACACAGAAGTTGAAACCATCTCTTTTTGCCGCGATTCTTTTTGAACGTCTTATAATGTGACCACCCGAAACCTCAACTTCATCAGAGTCATTTGAACTTTCAAAATCGGAAGAATCAGATTCTACCTTAATGTCAACTGTCATCGAATCACTATGGCGTTCGAGAGAAGATATTGTCGGCTTTTTTTCAACAATGGACGATTCTTTGTTATCTGCCTCTTCTGAATTGACAATGTTGAAGAGTTCAGACTCGCCTGGTAGTATTTCAAGCGTACAGTTCATTTTACTCGTATCGTTGTCTTGCGTTTCAAAAAAAACAACATGCCGACTAATTATGATTTTTTGTGTTTTAGGATTGAACAATCTATATGATTTTGCTGCGTTGCAATAACCAAGCATAATACACAATAGACTTGGCATCTAGCTTCTTTCGTTTTTCCCGTGGCACATGTACCATGGCTTTGCAGCCAAATAATTTTAAAAGTTTTAAGTTCGGTTTTTATTTGTCCATATTTCGTAAGGGCTTTTCACATTTGTCGCGAACG
>NW_016218297.1:0-1588 GCF_001687245.7 Rhagoletis zephyria | reverse complement strand
ATTCTGAGTATTGCGCAAAATTTAAGTATAGCATTATGGGGTGCAGTCTAAGATAAATTGAGTTATACATTTTTTTTACCCCGAAGTTGAGTAAAATGAGTAGATTGCAAATTTACAAAATTTTTAAAATTTTTTTAGATTTTTTTGTGAGTATGCAGTTTTGTTAAGTGTAATAAAAAGCAAGTTTTAAGCTACTGCAAAATTGTGTTGGTTTTTAATATTTTTTATACTGACGGCTTTTTGCACCTTGTTCTTATGGAAGAAAATGCGCAAAACCGTTTTCAAAGAAAAAAAATATTAACGCCGATTTTGGCAATCGCTTTAAACTTGCACTTTGTAATGGTTAGAGCATTAAGGCTACAAAACTGCATACTCAAAAAAATTCTAAAAACAATTTAAATAATTTGTAAATTTGTAATGTACTCATTTCACTCAACTTCGTTGTAACAAAAAAATTCATAACTGAAATTATTGTAGAGTGCACCCCATAATACTATACTTAAATATTGCGCAATACTCAAAGCTACCATTGTGATTTTTTTTAAATGGAATATTTTAAAAAACTATTTTTGTTTATCAAAAAATGTGTATGTGAAAAATATTTCAAGAAAATTTTTATTTTTTTTTAATATTTATTTTCATAGAGAATTTTTCCTCGCCCCGTTCTCGAGATATTTGAAAACTATTAAAACGATTTGTTATTGTTTTTGTGCTGTAAAGTTTTTAAAAATGTATTAATCAAAATCAAATTTCATATTTATTATCATTTTTGTTTATGCCTGAACCCAAAATATTTGTGTGAACCCCGTTTGGTTTGTTATGGAACACCCCACATACATATACGGGTATGTATGTACATATATGTGTAGGCATGCACATGACTGCTGCACTGCCCTTATGGGGTTAGGGGTTAGCTCGGTGGGTTAAGGTCGATTTTGAAGTTCAAATCGAAGTTTGTTGAGGCGCCAAACCAAAGCAATACAAACTATGCAAGTAAACTGGCAACTTTATTGAGTGTGTGTGTGCTGGTTCGATGGGGGATGTGTGAGAGTGAGGGTGCTCGAATACGATCCTGTACATTTGTGTTAATCGCACACAGCATATTAGTGCATATTTCTGCCTTGTGGCGTTATCGTTGCACTTGCTGTTGTTGTTGTTGTTACTGGCTCCTGCCAATAATTGCTCATGTTTGCTTTTTTGCAGTAAATTGGAAAAGTTATACGATTGCCATGCAAATGCCGGAAATAGAAAAGCGTAAATCGGAAAGAAAATTGGGGGCAGAAGAACACATTCAAAACTCACTTATCTTTTTTTTTGCATAAACCGCAAAGCAAATTGTGCCCAGCCACATGCATTGCACACTCCTCCCAACACTGGGGATCAACCCTCGCTTGCTAGCTTAGTAGGGCTTTGGGGTCCACTCTGTTATTGCAAGTGTTGAGTGTTTTGAATTCGCAGGAAATGTAAACACTTAAAAGTATTCGACAACACTTTCTTGAATAGTTACTGCATCAAATTAATACGCATAAGGTCTTATTATTATCGCTATTAAGTTTGGCATAAGTGGCCATATGTGCCCAAACTTTGG
>NW_016218296.1:0-1588 GCF_001687245.7 Rhagoletis zephyria | reverse complement strand
CAACTGAATTATGATTGCGATTAAAAGTTCTTAATTTTTTTTTTATTCCGTTGACTTGAATTTTTCCATATACATATGTACAAGGGCGGCCATTATTTTTTATTTTGAAAAAATTTCAAGTCTCACCCTCAAAAAGTGGAGATTGGCTTCAAAAAGAGCTGCCCAAAAAAATTTTTAATAATTTATTTTTTTATTGAAGGCCTGGTCCAAGGGGCTTAAAATCTTAGGACAGTTCTTTTTGTAGAGACCTATTCTCAATTTTTTTTGGGGGTCAGACCGATAATAAGCCTAAAAAAATCTACCCATATATATATGGGACAGCTTAATATGTAAATTAGCGTTGGCCGCTTTTTTGGAATTTTGATGGCTAATAGCAAATTATGCTCCAAAAAAATCTGTGTAAAAGATGAAAATGTTTGGTCAATATCTTAGGCTTGCCGAAGTGCATCAAAGTTTCACCATCTATTTAAATGGAAAATAATTTTGGATTTTCTGTCGAATTTCATATAGAATAAAAAAAAATTAAGATAATTTTTCACTTAAATTACTTTCGTGAAATTAGCTGTAAGATATTGTCAAAAAATTTTTTCTGCTAAATGCCCATACAAAATCTACCAAAAATTCAAAACCACTCCAGTCGTTTTAAACAAGGCTAATTTTCAGGGAAAAATCACCACATTTCGAAATTCTACTTCAAGAAGTNGAGTTCGATCAATCGCGTTGAAAATTGGATCACATTCGTTCGAAAGCTTCCGGTCAAAGAATGAGGAAGCTTCATAAATACATAGTGGCAACACCAAATTTAAATAGTAACGGAAGTTTTCTCTTAGCGGATTTAGACTTTCCTGAGGGTAAATCGACTCAAATAAAAATTTAGAAAAATATTCCACCAAATTTGGCATCGTTTTAGAAAAACGGCAACACTATTTTCCACTTTTTCACTAACCACTTAGGCTTTTTGCAGGTGTTTATGTGTTCATGTGACCTTTACTTACGAAGTTCGGTTTCTTCTCAGTCTGTACACATAATTTGCAGATAGTTTCTCGGAAAAGGGCTCGAGTCCTGGCCTATTAAAATGTAAACGATTGCAACCAGTTTCTACTGACTCCAACAAGTAAAAAGCAGAAATAATTGTTACTTTTTTTTTAGTTTTGCATAAAAATTACAAAAATAAATTGTTTGCCAATGTGATCCTCAGTGAAAAAATAAATCGATTGGTATGTTTGACTTGGTTGTAGAATATTTTATTCAAAGTGAAATTTTTAATAAACGTTTTTATCAATAATTGTTTTTTTCGGTTCTTGTCAGAAACAAAACACCATCGTTTTATAGCTTTTAACCAATTTGGAAACCGTTGGAGTTTTGGTTTGGCTTCTAAGAATTTTTTGTTGAAACAAATATATATTTATATATATATAAAAATTACAATTATTTCAAAAAACCAGTTTTAATTTAAACAAATATCTATGACTGAAAAGAATCTGCATTTCGGCCACCCTTTATGTATACTTATGAAAATCTCCACTTATCAATTCGTATTCAATTTGAGAACAAACATATAAATTATAAAAATAAAACAAAAAATTAA
>NW_016218295.1:0-1588 GCF_001687245.7 Rhagoletis zephyria | reverse complement strand
TGCTAGAAACACAAAACAAAAAACAGAACTTTTGCAACGATTCGTATGAGTAAAAAATATTTTGCCTACGTTCCCAAGGCAGTTAAAAAATGCGTATAATTTTCGTCACGAAATTGATATCATAAATTTTGGCTGCATTTCTTTATTCATTCTGAACGTTTGGAATAAACTTTTTTGTTTATTTATTCTTAAGAACGTTCCTGATGATATGTTGACGTATATTTCAAAAGCATTCTGTTTATTCCGGCTGTGAAATGGGATTATCCGGAATGTATAAAGAAACGCTGCCTTTGTGTTTCTAGTTCAGCTTTCGTCACTCGAAAATTTTACCTCAAAGAGGTGTTTTATTTGATTTCAATATTTCGAAATTTAAGGATGCTAGTATACTTAAAATGTATACACCCGCTTATCATGTAGCGGTAGCTTTTCGGAAAGGTGGAAAACATATATTTAATATTTGCACCGGGTATTTAATATTCGGCTCCGCCCGAACTTAGACTTTCTTACTTGTTTTATTTAATGTTAATTATTTTCGTTTAAAATATGGGTCGATCTTTATAACATCCCTCATAAATAAAAGTTCCAAAGCATGCACNGTTAATTATTTTCGTTTAAAATATGGGTCGATCTTTATAACATCCCTCATAAATAAAAGTTCCAAAGCATGCACAAAGTTCATAAAAACTAAGTAAACTTAAAAAAATGTTCATCAAAATTGCGATATTGTTATTTAGATTTCCTAGAAAGATTTCGAGTAGCTTTATAGTGCATTCAATTTTAGTATAATAAAGTGCTGTGGTGTAGTGGTAAGCAGTGCGTGCTTCCACTCCGCAGGGCCTGGGTTCAAGCCCTCGTCAAAGCAGCATCGCAAAGAAATGTAGAAAGAGCTTTTTTCTTAACAGCGGCCGCCCCACGGCTGGCAATGGCAAACCTCCGAGTGTATTTCTGCCATGAAAAACAGCTTCTCATGTTCATGCCACATTTTTTGCACTGGTATTTGTCGGATATACATAATACGAAAAATTTCTTAATTACATATTTGATCATTTATCATCATTTCAAAACAGGTTGAAAATTGTCTATCAACATATGAGCCGCATGGCTGTGTTGTCGTCTTCTCTGTGGTCGAAAAATCGTCGTTCCGTGCAGCAGAGGAAATAGTTAAGTACCTGTGGCAGGAGAACTACATCAAAGATAAGGCTGTCATTCTAGTGGGAAACAAAGCCGACCTAGCCCGTGCTCGAGTAATAACATCCCAAGGTAGAGTAGATAGATATGTACGTATTAATGTATGTAAGTATGTACTTTTGTAAAATATGGTGCAAAAATTAACGGATGTAGTATGAAGACAAAAAATGGACGAAATAGTAAATATAGGTAGACTCGTATTTGGTTATTCAAAATATGGTTTATAGCTTATTAAATTACATACATTTTATTTGTTTCTTGTCTGGGTAGTCGAACTCGCACTCAGGAGTTATTGAGATAACGGGAGCTGTTGAGATAACGTGAAGAAAATACATCCTTAAGTGTGTTTTAAATTCTTTGTTTAGCTTGTAGCTTCAAAACTACACATTACCTGCTCGCT
>NW_016218294.1:0-1588 GCF_001687245.7 Rhagoletis zephyria | reverse complement strand
GAAGGCAAATGACGACAAAAGCGAATAAAGTAACAAAGTTTTTTAATGTTATATATTACTTCGTATTTTCTATAATAACAACAAATGCAAAATATTTTTGTTAACATCAAATGGCACTTAATACGCTGGACAAATCATCGGTTTACCATCCAGTGCGTTGAGTATATTATTAGCAGCTGTTAAGCCCATTTCAGTTGTCGTTTGCATCGTCTGCGTGCCCAAATGGGGTATTACAACTGCAAAAATATTGAAGAAAAGTAAACAAATTAGAAACGGAATAAAAGTTCAAGATGACTTAAAGAAATGCAAATCTAATTGATGTGAGTACCTAGGCAGCTCAATGTGTGACACCTACTAGAACAAAACGAAAAGGTGGGCGTGGTCCGCCTGTTTTTCCTGATTTTACTGGTATAACAATTTTTTGGTGCAAACTTACATTTTCGGTGATATGGAGGGGTGCAGGGGGAATTTTCGAAAATTTAAAATGGCTATATTTCAAAAAATTCCTGACCGAATTTAAAAAAATTGTTATTGTTGGAAATGTATATAGTTTGTTCTATTTTCAAAAGTGAGGTGCCAAATGACAGTGCTTGGCCTATAGATGTGCAATAAAGTTTTTTGTTTTTGAAACGGGTTGCCACCTATTAAAAATTGTAATAAAATTATTTAATAAGTTTAATGAATTATATATTACAATATGGGTATCAATTGAAATGGTTTTGAAAATGCTTTACTTATAAACGACAGGCTTTCTTGAGCGACTAGAAAGTTTTTCACTGATTAAACTCCTTTGGGGTCAGTATCTATTAATATTTTTGATTCTTACCACAATTTGGCAATTTCAGAAGTGGATCGTCCGCTGGAAGTGGTTCCGGTGTCATTACATCCAAGCCCGCAGCGGCAATTTCACCAGTTTTCAAAGCATTGACGAGCGCAGGTTGATCCACAATGCCTACGACAAAATTTTTAAATAAAGTTTCATAAACATAATATAAATTAAAATTGCGAAATTAATAATTTCCCAAAAAATATTATACGAGCATTAGGTTGTCATTCAAATACCCACCTCCCCTGCCCACATTTACAAACACACAGTTCGTCTTCATTTGTTTGAATGCACCCGCATTAAATTTGCCGCGCGTCTCGGCCGTTAACGGACAAGCGACCACCAAGAAATCGCTTTCCCGCAGCAGTTGTTCGAAGGGAACGTGAATTGCGCCAAATGGATTTTCGCGCGGCGTGCGTGTATGGTATATGATTTTCGCTGCCTCCCAACCTTGCAAGCGCTTCGCTATAGCCTGACCAATACCACCAAAGCCAAGAAAGCCCACCACAGAACCGCGCACCTCTTGTCCCATCATCCAGTCGATGCGCTCCGTGCGCCAAAGCGAACTTAGGCAGAGATGAAATAAAAGCGAGTGAGAAAAATTATTTAACAGCACAGCGAACTTTCCCAGTTGGCAATTCTAGTGCGAGCTTTAAAAGCTCCACTCGATAGCTTAATGTTAACGGTGCTGTTAAATCAGCTGGCAGCATTTCAGATAGCACATTAAAATTTGCTTGTGTCACCTCTAAATATTGTATGGCA
>NW_016218293.1:0-1588 GCF_001687245.7 Rhagoletis zephyria | reverse complement strand
TGAGACGCGGTACACCGCCGCCTCCATTCACATGTAGTCACTGACTGAACGAAGATCACAATCGACAGCATGCCCTTCCTTCCTTGCCTCTCACCATGCTCACAATCACCCCCGTTGACTGCTACTTCTTCTTCTTCTTCTTCTTCACTAGCAGCACTACCTTCCTTCTGCTACTACTACTACAACACTCATCATCATCACCACCTTCCTCATCTGAAGCAGCTTTTCTATGATATTATATTATAATAATTGAGATATACTGTACAATACATCCTTTCTTCCTTACACCTTTTTTTCCTTTACTCCTCGTCGTTCTCCGCCTCTTGGGCTGCCAGGTGCGCCGCTCTCTTTCGCTTGAAGAAGCCGCACTGGTAAAGGGGAAGGGGAATTAGTACGGGCAAACCATTAGTTGGACTACTTACCTTGCAGAGAAGCAGCACCAGGAGGGCAACGAGGAGGAGGCCGATGAGGACGCCCAGCAGGTAGATCCACCAGTCGACGGGCTCATCGGAGACCGGCTCCACCGCCTTGAAGGTCAGCTGGACGGTGGCCACCGAGGAGATGGCAGAGCTGCCCCCGCTCAGGTGCTCATCAATGATGGTCGCCCTCAGCTGGACGCTGTACACTATCTCTTCGTACAGTCGGTCGCCCCCGAAGATCTCCTCCACCACGGAGTCCTCCCCGACCAGCAGCGAGGAGGCGAAGGTGACGTATGCGGAAAGGGCCTGCCAGCTCATCGGCCCCAGCCGACAGCGAATGGACCTGCACTGCAGCCTCAGGTCGTTGATTGAGGAGGGGTCGCAGCTCAGCGACAGGGACTGTTTTGTTTTGGGGTTCATTGCCTTTAGTTGTCTTTGATTGAAGTTGTTGGTGTCCCCAGTGAACTGCTGAAGGTTGTAGTCCTTTTCAGTGTCGCATCGCAGTGGAATGCGATTGTTGAGATTCTGGAAAAGGGGGAGAATTGATTGACCTAGTTTTCACTTTATCTTCTTACCGTGATGAGCATTGGTCTGGCGAGCAGCGGATGTCTGCTGCCTCCGCTGCTGACTGGATNAAAAGGGGGAGAATTGATTGACCTAGTTTTCACTTTATCTTCTTACCGTGATGAGCATTGGTCTGGCGAGCAGCGGATGTCTGCTGCCTCCGCTGCTGACTGGATAAACAAAGTGCAACTCCAACAGATCAATTGTACTATAGTTGAGACGTTCCAGGGTGAGCAGAGAGGAGAAGGAGGCATTCGGGGCGCCTGATTTGTAGCGGATTGGGGGCGGGGATTCGATGCTAAATTAGGAAGATGGAGATCATTAGTCGATTTCATTGCTTGTACATTAGGAAGCAGACGCTTACACCCTTAAACTGATGCCCGCTCGTTTGACCCTTCTAAATGAGAACTGCTCCTCCAGGTGACTGCTGCCGACGTCCACTCGATTGGCCGCACTGAGGCGGGCGGTGCAATGCACCTCCCGATAGCTGGAAAAGGGGGCAAAGGTGAGCTCCACGGAGCTGCGATCGGTGAGGGGACCGCTGCCCAGGGAGCAATCGATGACTGTTCCATTGAATTCTTTTGTTTCCAGAACGGTGCACCTCG
>NW_016218292.1:0-1588 GCF_001687245.7 Rhagoletis zephyria | reverse complement strand
CTCAAAATGGCTCTCTGCTGTTTTTCTTTCTTTATGCTTCATCTTTTGTTTTTGGGTTTGTAGGTGGTGGTGGTGGTGGTGGTGACTGTGTCAAAGCTGTGGTTTCTAAAATAAAATAAAAAAATGTTGAGAGGGAAAAGCCGCCGCTGCTGCCGAGAAAAGCTCATCACCAGGTGACAACTTTTGGTGTTGCCGCTGCTGCTGCTGCTGCTCCAGTGCAAATATTTAAAATAGTCGCCCGTAGTGGTGTTATGGCTTGTAAAACAGCAGAAACACACTAGCAGTAAAAACACTAGCAATCGGAAAGCATCGTCATATTTGCAGGAGAAAAAATTGCATTTTTTCAATACTTGTACGGGTAGAAAAAAAATGTGTGTACAGGTGGTGGTGGTGATTGCAATTTTAAGTAAAAGCGGTGTTTTTCTCAAAATCGGAAAAAACAAAAGTGATTGTAAAGTTGTAATTTTAAAAATGTTTTAAGTTTAAATTTACCTTTTTATTTCCACTGCAGTCATTTAAATTTTAAAATAAACAAAACTTGACGCACTTGACTAAAAAAATTAAAAACCAGAAAAAATAATGCGGTCAACAGGCAGCAAAAATAAGTTCGACATCTGCTGCTGCTGCTCAACAACAAAAAAAAGGAACAAAAAGAATAAATAAGAAAAATTCCGCATTTTTCATTGTCCAGTGTTTCCGTTGCCGCCGCTACACACATTTCAAATGTTAAAGGAATCTTCTAGCAAACTGAACTAAAAACTGCTGCTGCTGTTGTTAGAATTTGCATTCATCAGCTCAACTCAATTCTTAGGTTTCTTGAACTGTGCAGTAGAGAATTTATCAAGTTCTTTGTGTGTGTGTGTTCTGGCAGGTCAGTGGCAGTAGACGACAATGGCAGAAAACGGTCATTGCCATTGCTTGCACTTGTTTTTAGGGTCAGTTTTTGCGGTTGTTTGATATAAAATGGATAGAATGTTCTAAAGTTGTCCGACTTGTAAATCAGTCTAGTTCAGTCGGTTAGTCACACTCAATTACACTTGAGAAGATTAAGATTGACCTCAAAAGAGGCAAAGTTAGATTGAAACAAAAAAATGATAGATTGATTGGCCACAATGTCAATGTCAAATTGTGGTTAGCCAATAATTGAATAATTTTTTACAAATTAAAATTAAATTTAAAAATGACCATTTTGCAGACAACCAGGTTAAGAAAAATTTAGAGCACTTTTTCAGTTTAAACACACAAAAAACATGCAGCTTATTTGAGCATTTTACCCACTTTTAGCCACTTTTACCATTTTCTAGCGTTAGCTGTCAAACACAATAGAAAATACAAACCACCACCACCGTCACAAGAAGGAAAACAGACATTCCTTTTGTATTCCACTGACTCTCAGATTCCCGGATTCTTTTTCCTCCTCCTCTTCTTCTTCTTTAATTGCACTTTTGACTTTTGAAGCTGTTGATGCTGCTGCTGTTGCTGCTGCGACGTTTAATTGAAAATTAGACTTGCAAAAAAGAAGAATGAGAGACTGAAAGCCTGAAAGTGAGCAGGAAAGTTGAGAATCAAAACAAAAATCAAGAATCAA
>NW_016218291.1:0-1588 GCF_001687245.7 Rhagoletis zephyria | reverse complement strand
TTAGTAAAATCACAACCACGTAAAAGTGCAATTACCATTCTTATTTTGCACCACTCTCACTTCACTTATTCACAATTTTTACTTTTGCCTGCTTAGCCTGCTTAGTCTGCTCCAGGCCACAACGCGTTGAGAACTTTGTGCGCCGTTCTACCTAAACTTTAATTTAGCAATCACTATTTATTTAAGGAAGAAATTTTGTAATCGATTTGCTTGCTTTACGTTGATAAACTATAAGATAAGATTTCTTTGATTGCTGTTATCAAAGATCGATAATGCTTTTCTGTTATTTAACTAAGNATAATTTAGCTTTGAACCAAAATGTACTGAAAAGTACTGATTTTTTTTAATTTCGCGCATAAAGAATCTGGCAACCCTACCAAGAAGGAACCAGGTAGGTATAACAATGGCTTCATTAACACGACTCATTTAGCCAATGCACGGGAAAGCTTTTCATCCTGTGGGACAGCGAGGATTCTTGGCCCTCCTATAATTGAAAACGCTCATCTGTGCTTAAGAGTTTCCTTCTAAGGTCTTTTATTGGCTTACATGGCACATCGGACCAATGCTGAAGTTGCAAAATCATAGAAGAATATAACGCACGCTTGGCACAGATGTCACGGTGGAAACAAGACCATCGGTAGTATTCCATATGGAATCACAGCGCTACTATTCTTAACATATGAGTGAGGAGGATTCCGCTCTTTAGTCGTTTCAATTTAAACTAAAAATGTTTACTTTACAGACTGCTCTTGATTTTTAACGTTATTTTTGTATTGGCCAACGCAAAAAATCTTATTAGGTGCAAGCGGGCATTTGCTAGTACTTTTATAAAAAAGTAAAAAAAAATGTATTATGAAAAAAACACTGTATTCTGAGTATATATATTTACAGATAGGTAAAGGTTTAGAAAGCGCCATGTCCCTTTTCCAGTAGCCCCAAAATCTCTATACCAATTTCCAGGGCACTACCACAAATACTTCCAGAGATATACAGAATGAAAAATTCGATATGTGTGGGTGATGCCACGCTCCCTTAAAATATCGAAAGTCTGCAGTAGGCGTCCAAAATTTCAAAAAATCGCTACAGCCGTTCGCGAGATCACCTCTTATAAAAAGAAGGAGCTTCTCTTTATATAATTAGTGTAGGTAACACAGAGCAACACCGATTTTGAGGCGGCAAATGTTGAAGCGGATTTTGATAGGCTTTTTTTGCTGATTAAGAATCCGTAAGTATAAAATTTCCCTCAGCTCCAGAATTTAAAAAAATTTGATAAAAGTGTAAAAAAATCGCGTTTTTCGCAATATTAGAGAAACTCTAGCAATGAAACGAACGGCGATAGAACCTTCCACTTAGACTTAAATTAAAGCTAGAACCACAGACTACTATCCCTGAAAGTACCGACTATAGGTGAACTTAGGGTCAAGGTGTAGGAATGGTTTTTTTCAGGGATTGAAGTTAGAGGTTCAAGGCTTAATTTAAGCCTAAGTGGAAGGTTTTATCACCCTTTGTTTGATTGCGTTAGGTACTCAAACTTCCCACAATCAGTTATTCCTGTTCAACAAATTACTATAAGTGCCCACCAGGCAAA
>NW_016218290.1:0-1588 GCF_001687245.7 Rhagoletis zephyria | reverse complement strand
TTTTATACACACAAATGCAAAAGCAAATAAAAGCAACCAAATAAACAGTAACCGCAGCGCGTTAACTTTTCCTACTTAATTAAAAAAATATGCAAAATCAACAGAAAATAAAACTGAAATCAAATCAAATATCAAACAAAAGCTGTAGCCATAACACATTTACCACACAAGCTGGTACTCGTAGTTCGAGCATCCTTTCCGCCACTCTGTGTCTACAAGCGTCGTGTAGAAATAAGCACGGCCGCATCCATCAGTAGTCGCCGCTACTAATCTTCAACGCTGTTACCATAAAAACAATAAAAACCACAGAGCATTAAAAAGCACCAACTTGACCGAAAACTTTTATCGAAATAAGCAAAAATTCAAATATGTTTGTATGTATGTGTATGTATTAGGGTGCACCACTCTTCCTACAAAAAAAAATGGGTACTGTTTTTCCACGGGATTTATAAAATTTATTATATTTTAATACTACCGCCAAAATATTTCGGGAAAAATATTATGATATACCTTCCAAAATCAAGTTTTTTATAAATAAAAGTGATTAATAAAATATAAAATTTCTAAAAAATCGCCGCAGATGATAGCAGAGTTTACTTAAAAGGTCTGAATAAAAATATTAAACATTTTTATCAGCGGAATCAAAATAGTGAGATTTTCTTAAGTAACAGGTTGATCGAGGTTTGCTCGGTATGCATATACATTTAAAGTTTCAAGGTTTGGATACGAAACACTAGCCATTGGGGTAGCATCAAAAATTAAAAAAAAAGGGTTGGCTTTTGATATTTTATAAAGTAAGTAATTTTCTTACTTTAAAAATTAGGTGGCAACCCTATTTATAAGTCCGCTAGAAGGAATTGTACATATCTTACGTGTATATGTACTATGTAAATAACAAAGTACAAATTTGTATTACAAAAAAAAAACAAAACAAAAAAAATCAACGTGGCAACTCTCATCGAAAATATTTTTGGACTTAAGTTCTAAAAAAATATTTTTCGTTTGATACCCATATTGGCAGGTTTTAGTCAATTTTTGTAAAATCGAAAATAAGTGGCAACCTTATACTTGATATATAGGCAAAGCATTGTTAGAGAGCCTTCTTTTAGTATTAATGAATAGTAGTATTTTACCTTTAATTTCTAAACAAAAAAGAAAGAAAAGTGCGATTCAAATTAGTGGCAACCCTAATCAAAACTATATCTGAATTGTGGTTTTTACATTACCTTCCATTTGATACCCATATTATAATGTTTTATTTAATTTATAGCTACTTTCGAAAAGATGTCAACCTTATACGAGTCCTCGCGGAGATAATACCAATTTAGATAACCTTAAAATGCAAAACATTATCTGCATACAAAATTTCATCAAAAGAATTGGTCGCTTAATGTAATAAGATATGTTTCCGAACTATTTTGGCGGGAATTTTGAAATAAAATAAATTGTATAATTCCGGTGGGAAAAGCCCAACTTTTTTTTTTGGTGATGCACCCTAATTTACGAACATATATATGTACATACATATGTACTCATAGCATACTCGCACTTTCAAATGAACAAATGGAAAATTGGACAAACATTTGGC
>NW_016218289.1:0-1588 GCF_001687245.7 Rhagoletis zephyria | reverse complement strand
ATTCGTTAAACCAATGACCAGCCTTTAGGCAATTCTGGCATAATTTATTATTTTGAACGAAGTTTAGCTTAAGTGGTGCTGGTGAAAGTTTTCGGAATTCGGGGCAAAACATAAGAATGTGTTTACCTGAACAACTGCTGCATCGAGTGACACCGCTAAGATGGCTGCGCACGGGTAGTGCTTGAGTTACCTTAGGTCCAAAATCCTTTTGTTTTTGCTTTGAGGCTGCGCCCATTGACTCAAGGCCTTGTACACGACTCTCCAGAAACTTCACAAGCTCATTGTAAGTTGGAATATGATTTGGCGATTCGAGTGAGATTTCCCAATCTCTGACAGTGCTGGGATCAAGTTTTTCAGTCACTAAAAACACCAGCCAGTCATCCCATTTAGAGGTTGGACACTCCAAATGCTCAAGCGCCCGAATGGCTTCAGAAACGCCGTTAAAAATTTTACGAATTGATGCAGCCGATTCGGTTTGAGAGTATGGAATATTAAGGATTTCTTTTAAGTACATCTTCACTATTCGCCTTTTGCTATCGTAGCGCTGGCATAAAGTATCCCATGTAATGAAGAAGTTGCTGTCAATCACAGAGATATTCTTCAGCAGAGTTTCTGCTTCGCCATTCGTACTGATCTTTAGGTAATGCAAGCGCTGCACATTCGACAAGGACTTGTCACCAATTACCAACGTCGTGAACATGTCTTTAAATTGCAACCAGCCCTGCAGCTTGCCATCGAACTTAGGGAGTTCAATTTTAGGCAAAATTGATATCGCGCACGCTGAGGAGTGCGGAAGTCGAACGGATGTCGTATCATGCCCAGCGATAGACAACTGCTCGATGGAGTCGTTAAGTTCACCGACAGCTTCGCAATAAGCAGTTTCTATTGCATCGAAATGACCATCTGCTAGCACATTTGTCAACTGATTCTCGCTTTCCTCAGTAGGCTCGATATTGCGAACTTCATCATAATTCGCACTGTATTTGGCCCAGTAGTCTTCCAGCAAGTGCTTCCGCGCGACGAAGTAGCCTTTTGTCTGCTTTGTCTTGGATACCTTATTGGTGTTAATGGAGAAGTTCCGTATATATTTAGCTAGGGCTTCTTCTTTCTTGAGCGCCATAACTGCTTGCCTCGGTGTGAGGTTATGTAGAATCTTGAGGGCGGAGAATCCCGATTCGAGTATATTATATATTACTCTGCTCCCCGCAAGGTTTGCCAAATTTAATGTTAGATTTGATAGCCTTGTTTAAACAATAAGTAAACAGTTTGATCTGTAATAATGTAATTTTATTGCAAGTATCGACTTAGCGCATGTGCTTTTCGTGCTGAGAGAAAAAAGATCAAGTCATAAGCAATAGGAATGACAGTAGATTAGAATAACACAAAAGCAAAATGTTAAGAAGTTGCCATCGCAGTGTAGTGATTGATTCTGAACAGATCCAGAGATGGNAAGTTGCCATCGCAGTGTAGTGATTGATTCTGAACAGATCCAGAGATGGATTTTTGGTTGAGTGTAAATAAAACATCTATTCCTGAAATGACATCAGAAGCACCTACATCTAATCTGAAAAAGTTTTTCACAACACAG
>NW_016218288.1:0-1589 GCF_001687245.7 Rhagoletis zephyria | reverse complement strand
ATAACGTTCCGAACAACGACGCATCATAACATCGCATCACTGCAGCACCTAACCTCGAATGCGCGATCAGGTGTAACCGAAGCAATGGTTGAGAGCATATGAGCACATATTAAATTTCTTCAGAAGTAAAATAAAAAAGTACTAAAATAAAATGCAAGGCCTAGTTCCAAGATGGGCGGATATTCGCGTGCTTCCCTTCCGTATGACTACCTCGCAAAAGGTGAGTGGCTAATAGTTTGTTCAAAGTCTATAATAAATAATAATTGTAAATGGGTGTTTGCTCATTTTCATTCAGGTTGTTTTTTTCTCGCTCACCGCTGGCGTAGCTTTACTTGGCGTGCTTGCGCGGTTCTTACGACGTCGAAAACCGCCACGCCCGCCCCGTCGAACACGCAAATACACGGGTCGACGTGCGCGAAATAGCATGCGTAGCCCCAATGATTTGATATCCATAGCTGGTTCAAAAGCATCTGCACGTTCCGGCAGTCCTCCGGGTTCTACTGTCGCCTATTCGGATCGCATGTCCATGGCATCCGGATCTATAGGCGTTGGCGCACTTTTATCCGCTGCACAAAGTCAAACAGGTGCAATAGTTCTACACTTAACCGCCCAGCAACTCGGCGTGATGGGAATGGAAGCATTGGACACAGTAATAAATTATTGGGAGGATGCGCTAGCGGCACACAATTCACCAGGTGGTGTTCCCGCTTTGCTAACCACTGCTGAGGAATCTGAGTTTTGTCGTGAAATACAAAATCTACTTGATATGGCCTACACATTACAAGAACAAAGTGAATTACTATTCTTGGACCAACGCTCGGTACTATTTCGGGATGAACCATCCATTGATGAGTTAGAGGAGGATGGTATGGGTCATGCGCTCGAGGACGGTAACGAAGAGGATAGACATTCGCACAGATCGTTGATGAGTCGCACAGGTTCTGATCCAAATTTCGATTCAGCTGAAAGCTATGCCTCGGCGCTAGATCAAGTTGCAGATATGCGTGATTTTGAGGAATTTGTGGACACATCTTATGAACAATATCCATTGTACAATGCGGCGCTCAAACATCACGAAGAAACGCCTATTCCTTACCGTACTATTCGCGCTGACCTGGTGCACTGTTCGAGTGATACAGAATATCTGGTTAAACTGCATTGTGTACGCTTGGCATTTCAATATTTATTCAAAGTGAGTTCTTAAATAATAAAGTAGTTTCATTTATCATATCTGCGTATTTACAGGATCCCTCAATCGGCCAATGGGTTTGCGATACGGGTCGCCAAATACTCACCGATCTGCTCTGTCTAGGCGATAAAGATACCAAAGAGTTTCTGGTGGGCTACGAGGATATGATCAACTATTTGCAGAATCCTAATAATTGGGATGAAATACAAAAAGAATTGGAAGCGCGTAATGTGAAAGCAATGACTTTTTATGACATTTGCCTCGACTTTATTGTGTTGGACTCATTTAGGGATTTAGACGCACCACCCGCAAGCGTTACAGCGGTCGTACAAAATCGATTTCTTTCGAACGGATTCAAAGAAATGGTAAGCAGAACGATGCAATGCATTATGCTGCTACA
>NW_016218287.1:0-1589 GCF_001687245.7 Rhagoletis zephyria | reverse complement strand
CCTAATCATCAACACACATCAGCACATATATCAACTGCCATCGTCGTCGTCGTCGCCGCCGCCTCTGTTTGTCTTCGGCATTCGTTTGTGTTCAGCTATCAGAGAAAGACATCGGAAAGGAGCAGCCGCCGCCGCCGATCATGAGATGACAATTTGCACTGCCACCATTCACGACCAGCACTCATTAACTTCTNTCTCGACGCCTAATAATGAAAAATCGCGATACTAAAAACTTATCTCTTCAACTGAACACCAATTTGCCTGCTACTGGTGAGTAGTGGTACTTTTTTCGTTTGTTTATTTGATGAGCTACTGAAGAAAAAAAGTTGAACAAAAAGCTTTTGTAGTTTTTCTTCAGTAGACGCCGCCGATCTTCTGCTACGCAGTTTTTCAGCAGTGCACAGGCACACATATTGTCATTAACACAGTGAAGTTGTACAGCTTGCTAGCTATTATTACTACCTGGTAGTAAAAACTGTCCAAGACCTGCCACCACCTTTTCTTTTCTTTTCTTTACTGTCGCTAGTGTTGACCAAGTACCAACATTGCAGACAACATCATCATCAAGTGTAGATCTAATCAGACCGCTGAATGCATTCATTAGCGTTTTTGCATTTTAAAATCATAACTAAAATACACCCTACTCATTTGATTGACAGTGGAAAAGCAAGCAAAACGAATGAACTTTAGCAGCTCATCATCAAATACAACACAAATGAACACATGCTCATTTTTTAGCAGCAAAAAAGACATCAGGCTATTAATAGAGAAAGTGAAGCTTTAGAGAAAGAAAAAGAGCCAGTCAGCCATCTTTGACATTTTACGACGCGCAGACAGTCAGACCTCCGACAGACACTTTTCGCTCATCTTCGCCAGATGTGTCATTCCTTCGCCGCCGCCGCCACCACAAAGAGGACTGTCATTCTAGACGGCAACTTCCTTCTCTCCCTCAATTCTTTCCCTCTCTCTTTCTCTTTTCTGTTTGACAGACACACACATGGAAAGTGAGACAGTGTCACATCTTTTCACCTCATGTTGACATGGCTCATTTGCTCGCGTGTGGACAATGGCGAGGAAGATGAAAGAAAGAAGGAGAAAAGAAGGAAGATTATTTTGATGAGAGTTTACCTTTTTCATGCGGTGCACTGTTTAAACTCGGCGAAACTTATCCCGCTATCTTTACCGACTAAGACATCATCAGCAGTGTTTGGTCATATATGGCAAGTAAAGCCACTGAAAACAGAGCATTAGCACTTTACGTATAAAGTACTCCGAAATCGTGTTCACTACCTTTTCCCGGCATGTCAGGTTAAAGTCCTCTCTTCGCTGTTCACCCTGCACTCTCTCCCATTTGCTAATTTGCCAGCAAAAGCTACGTGCTCTTGTTGTGCTAATTTGCATGTTGCTCAGTGTGCCCTGTCTGCTAATGGCCAGTCGTGGTGGAGGAGGAAAAGAGTGAACACTAAAGCTATGTGCAAGGCTTCCACTGCAAGTTGATATTCGACGGACGAGAGATTGCCGATAACGGAATTTGTTTGCCCCAGCCAGTTGTACACTGGATAGCTAGCAGTTCACTTTCCTCCTTCTCT
>NW_016218282.1:0-1589 GCF_001687245.7 Rhagoletis zephyria | reverse complement strand
TGGCGAGACATATCTTTAAGGGCATTATACTCTGAAATCATGCTGAAAGCTGAAACAAAGCCACAATTGGTTTTCAAAAGAAGGGAGCTACTTGGTTAGTGCCTTTCTTTACATTTTTCGTAGAAGAGATGCCAACAGCTCCTACTAATGCCGAATTTCCACTAGGCATTGAAATGACAAAAAATTTGAGGCATTTAAAAAATGACATCTGGAAATGAATTTATTGACTATTTTTTAACATGAACATTTTTTAATGCCCAATTTTGCATTAAAATTGTTGTCATTCAATGCCTAGTGGAAATCCAGCATAATATTATAAATGTGAGATTTGTGAGTGAGTGTGTGTGCGTGAGTAATATGCAGGTTGCTTTTTCACGCTAAAACGGCCGGAGCAATTTGAATTAGCACATAGCATATTTTTTTAAGAAAGTTAACATCATTTAATAAATACGGTAAATAAAATATTACAGCAGTGCACAATTTAAACTAAAGGGGTTCAAAAAGTTGTACTTCGAAAATATTTTTAGCAGGGTTGCCAATTGTTCAAAAGCTAAAGTGGAGTAATTATTAAGTTAAATAAAATATCACAACAACGTGTATTTCAAACAGAAGAGGTTCAAAACGATTTATTTCAAAAAATATTTTTTAAGATGGTTGCCACCTGTTCAAGAATTAAAATCAATTTAATTAACAAGTTAAATCNTTAGAGATTCAAATTTATTTTGACTAAGAAGTTAATTAAAATATTTTAATGTGGGCTTTCAAACGAGAGAGAATTTACGAAAGCTGTATCTATTTAGAAAAAACATATTTGATGAGGGTTACCAACTGTTTAGGAATTTAATTAACAAGCTAAATCAAATCTAACAAATAATATAAATATGTTTGTGAGTTAGCGTGTGAGAAGGCTTGCAGGGATTTTTTTTCTATAAATTATTGCACGCAGATAGGGATGCCACCTGCTGAAAAAGTTAAATATTATTTCAAACTACAAATTCATCGAAATTATAAAATATCGATACCAACCGAACGAGATTTAAAAAAGCTTTATCGCGAAAACATTTTCAGCAGGCTTGCCACCTATTTAAGAGGTAAAATCAATTTTTTAATAAGCTGAATAAAGTATTACAATATGGTTGGCAATGAAGGAGTTATAAGAAAGTTGTGTATCGAAAATATTTTAAAAGAGGGTTGCCACCGGTTAAAAAGTCATATAAAAGATATATATGAAGGCTTTATTTTTACAAGTGGTTGCCACCTATTTAAAAATCGAATACAATTTTATCAGTTACTTTAATTCAGCCTTTCGTCGTTTGCAGCTCTCAAGAAAAAACCGAAAAATTCGTATTCAAATGACGCACGAGAAATAGAAGAGAAATTTTCTTCTATCAAAATTTCTTAAATCAGCTTACAGCGCTCAAGAAAAGAAATGCTAGAATATTTATTTAGTCAAGAAAATTTACAGTAAAAGCAAAGTACTTTTTCAACCTACAGAAATAATGAAAAATATTTCTTCTGATTTTTCTTGAACTGAAAACAACCCTTTAGAAAAAAGATAAATTAAATATCGTCGCCTTAGAGTGTAAACC
>NW_016218281.1:0-1589 GCF_001687245.7 Rhagoletis zephyria | reverse complement strand
CAGATAAAAATTAAATTTAATTTAAAAAAACATTCCTCAATATAATGAAAAAACCAAAATTCCATTTAAAAAAATTTAATTGAACAAGAATATAAGTTAAAAATTAAATGAAATTAGAAAAAATATATATTTTTCTTTTTAAAACTAAAAAAATTTAT
This sequence comes from Rhagoletis zephyria, assembly GCF_001687245.7. Classification (NCBI taxonomy): domain Eukaryota; kingdom Metazoa; phylum Arthropoda; class Insecta; order Diptera; family Tephritidae; genus Rhagoletis; species Rhagoletis zephyria. The sequence goes on along the minus strand of NW_016218281.1, from coordinate 1,431 downwards.
GAGAAAGAAAAAAATGTACGATTAAATAAAACATATAATTTCTAAACATTAAGTGAAATAAAAAAGAAAAACATTGTCAAACAATAAAATTTTTAAATTAAACAAAAAATAATAAAATAAATAAAAATAAAAAATTAAATAAAAAGCTAAAACACAAAAATGTTGTTTCTTTATAATCAATAGAATCTGGAATTAAAACGAAAAAAAACTAAATAAATTAAGAAGTAAAATATATAGGTACTAAAAAAGAAAAAAAATTTTATAAATTCCTAAAAACTAAATCAAATTAAAAATATGTTTCTTTTTGAAACAATAAAATCTAAAAATGAAGAGAAAATGAAATGAAAAATAATATTTTTTTAGTTAAATTTTTTTATTTGACTCGGCCTCGGATCTCCCAAACGGACGCCGGTGCTTTGCTGCCTCAGCCGTTGTGACTGTTGGAGCAGCGCGAGCAATATGATATTGTACAATTGCTTTCTGTCAAAAGAGCTTTTCACCATGAAAGTTGGCAGGGGAACTTTTTCTTGTAAGACTTTCGTGCCAGAATAAACAAAGTCGATCAAACCATGATAAAAACATAGTAAGGTAAAACCGTTCTCTCAGTTCGTCGGCCATGATTTTTTTTTTGAAGTTTGCTAACATTTTAAAATCATATAAAATTGAGAGTAGAAAAAAAGAATTGTTCAAAGTTGTTTTTGTTTGAGATTGAAAATAAGAATTTGTGTGTAAAATTCTAAAATTAAAATGCTTGCAAACGTCAAGAATATGAAAACTTCCTCTCAGCGGTTCTACCTTCCTATTTTTTTATCATGGATCAAACTATCTTGCCTACTGTCTTTCAATTGTCTTACAAAAGACTTTCACCTATCTTGGCCAGATATACCCTGTTAGTCTTTCCGTTCCTCTCTTTAAAGAAATATTCGAAGTAGAATAAGCAGTTTATCTGTAGATATTACCAGTTTTCCCCCATAAGTCGGTGGGAACATTAACTTTTGATCGGCATGATGTGGAGGATAAATTTCCACCTACACAAGTAGTTGGTTTTTTGTAAAAAAAAGGGTTTTTGGTGCGGTTTTTGGTATGAAACTAAAATGTCAATGTGTAAATCATGACCATAACTGTCATTTTCCCAAAAAAAAAAAATTACACAAAAACGTTATCCTCGTTTTTCAGTATAACTTCAATCAAACTTCCAATCTTCTTACAGTTCATCAAAAATATGCACCATCAGCAACATTTTGAAATTTGTCAAAGGGAGCTGTAGTAATAGAAAGAATGATGAAAAAGAGACTCAAATCAGCCTTAAATCAAAGTAAACTGCGTTTATAGGAAGAACTGAAGAGCCGAAAAAGCAAAATAGCAAAAACTGGCGCAGAGGTGCAGCGGTGCAAAGGCATTGGGAAAAATGCCGCCTATAAACGAAATACT
>NW_016218280.1:0-1589 GCF_001687245.7 Rhagoletis zephyria | reverse complement strand
TGTACTCCTTTTTTAAGTCATGTACTGCTTTTTTTCTATCGAAAATATAGATGTACTCCATTCTCCGTTTCAGAAACTGGCAACCCTAATGAGAGCGAGTGACATTCTTACCAAAGACCGTTATCATAAGATTACAAGACCTCGACGACTCGGGTCTACCTTAACGCAACGACCGAAATATAAGACTGTCACCTCTATAGACTCCACCCAAATCTGCGTACAATTTTTTTTGCCGTTACAAAAGCCGCGGATCTCGAAAACACAACACAACCTATATATAACAACAATATATACAACATATATCGTTGTAATAATGGAAAGTTACACAAGCATGCCTAAAAGGTTACAACCTGAACGGAGATTAATAGGAGTGCAGGAGTGAATAAAACAAGTCGAATTAAAAACCGTGGCATCGATTTGCTGGAATTTATTAAAATATTGTTATAGCAAGTGACTGACTGAACACGAGTAGAAGTAATTTTTTGGTATTCAGTAAACAAATTGTGTTTACATAAATGTATACATACATATAAAATACTTTTACGGTATTTCGCAGCTAAATGGTTCATTGGATTTGGAGGGGAAACAAAAATTAAAATTATACATTTAAAACAATTTTCCTTGAACTATTTAACTATGCATGTATCGTGTGATCCATTTAGAAATTTTATTTTAAATATAATAAATAAATAAAACGGAAGTGGAAGTCGGCAGACAGAAAGTAACCGCCAATGACGACCGCTTCCGGACCTTTATAACAACCTTTGCTTTGCCCCTAGTTGAAACCCGCGATGTCTGCAACATTTGGTTTCAGCAAGTTATCGTGTGATGTCACAGCTCTGAATTTTTTTCTTTGCTGTTATGGGAGGTTAAAAGTCAGCTATGATTTAAAACTTGAAAGCCAACATTAGTCGTGCACTTCTGAAAAGAGTAATTGAAAATTGGACCAACCGAATGGACCACCTTCATCGGCCAATATTTAAATGAAATTATTTTTTAAAAGTATTTAAGTGTCAGAAAATGTTCTTTCGGAAAATCATAAAGATTCCGACATTCAGTTCTGTTTTAACTGTTTTATTTAACATTAAAAAGGGTATAAATGGATCACCCTATATATACATACATTCTGGTAATGCTTTGTATTGATAATGGTAATGATAAAGTAATGGATATCGTAATGGTAATGATAACGAAAATAAAAGGTGTAATGGTAATTATAAAGGTAATGGTAATCGTAAAAGTAGAGATAATGAAAATACAAATAAAAAGCGTAATGGTATTGATAATAATAATAACGGTAATTATATTGGAATGGTTACTATAATGGTAATAGTAGCAGTAATGATAATGATAATGGTCATGGTAATCGTAATGGTTTTTAGAATGGTAAAGATATTAAAAATGGCAATGCCAATGGTAATGGTAATGTAGAAGTAATTTTAGTGGAAATGGTAGTGGTACGTAATGGTAGTTATAAAGGTGGTATTAATCGTAATCGTAATGAAAATATAAAGTGTGATGTTATTAAAAAAAATGGAATTGGTAATGATATTATATCTTTATTGAAAAGGTAATGGTAATGATTACGG
>NW_016218279.1:0-1589 GCF_001687245.7 Rhagoletis zephyria | reverse complement strand
CTATTAATATTTGCAATGACTAGGAAAATACTTGCATTCAACATGGCATTTGAGTGATATTTATCTCGTGTTTTTTTTACTTGATGTTTAATAATAATAATTGATGAGGTCCACTATTGATATGATTTATAATGTANGGCCAAACACTTAGCAAAGGTATAAGCGCCAAAATATTATTATTATACTATTAATATTTGCAATGACTAGGAAAATACTTGCATTCAACATGGCATTTGAGTGATATTTATCTCGTGTTTTTTTTACTTGATGTTTAATAATAATAATTGATGAGGTCCACTATTGATATGATTTATAATGTAATCTTAGGTGTATTAAGCATATGCTCAGTGGCTTAGCAACAAAAAAAAATTAATGCATATATTAACCAACCTACGAAATTTCATCGAAATCCGACAAGATTTGATGAAAATATACCCATTTGTTAATAAAGATGCATCTAAAATCTGTAGTTTCCGGAAAAGAAACAACAGCGTTGAGCGACCTCTAAATCTTGTTCAAATAAGCTGAAGGAACTTGTTTTCCCTCTTATCTTCAAGAATCCGAACGTTCTCAGTCGAATTTCCAAAAAGTTCCAGTTTTCAATCACCCTAGTCTACACCTCGACTACAGCCGCTGAAAGGTNCGACGAGCTGCTGCACCTCCAATGGTGGTATGGTGGGGACGTCACCAGGAAAGTAGGCGGATGCAAGGACAATTTCCTGCACCCCACCCACCGTCGACACCTCGACTACAGCCGCTGAAAGGTCCCTGGAAATAAAAGGAGTAAGAGGTGTGTTATTGAGGTTGCCGTTAATCAAAATGGCGGCGCGGGGGGTATCCCCAAGCCGGTCGTAGATTAACGTACCGGAACTACCCAGTCCTCTTACTTGGCCTCCGCTAAACCAAGGTTCTTGAAGCAGACCTATTGCGAATTTACGTTCGCTGGCTAACCTATCAATTGTGGCCGATGCCCCCTTGGCATGATGTAGGTTAGCCTGTAGCACCCTTAAGGTGCTCATTGCTTCCCCTGAAGCGACGCTTTAACGATACACTCCTTTTTGTCTCGTCGGGACCCCTTTTCACTGGCATCACTGGTCCTTTTTGGTCTTACGGTGGTGTTTTTTACCGGCTTGGAAACCACGTCTTCTTGTCGCCCAAAGGCGGCATTCAACGTGGGCTGTCTAGTCACAGTCGAGGCCACGGATCCAGTTCCTGTTGATGCCACAGGTAGCACAGTTGCTTGCCTGTTGCTTGGCAGTGACTTGGAGTCTTGTCCCGCATGTGCCTCGCCTGCACAGGTCTCCGTCTGCGGAATTGATTCAGTAGCTTTCACCTCGGCTGCTCCCTCTGCTGCAATGGATGTGTGCCAGCTGCCAGCATGCCCGGCGGCTCTGCTGGTAGATGGCCGCACGTCCGACTCGGGTTCAGCCGGGGTAACAGCTTCCCTAGCTTCCTCCGCAGGCTCTGTGACCCCCGCCTCTTTCGGTAGCTGCTCTTTAGCTCGCAACAGCAGTTTTACGTGCCCATATCTGTAGGCGATCCTACCTTTAGCCGCAGTAAGTTTTACCATCGAATCGTGGTCGATTACG
>NW_016218278.1:0-1589 GCF_001687245.7 Rhagoletis zephyria | reverse complement strand
AAAATTTTGCCACCTATTTTTTGTGACCAACAAACGAAATTTTCATATGGGACCAAAAGAATAAAAAATCGTTTTATTTGACACAGTCTAATGTACCTGCACAATTACGTAGATGGCCGTACAACTTTCTGACTTGTAACTGGTTGTTATGACTATGGCTCGTATGCCTTCACGACCGCTTTACCCGTTGATGTGCTAGCGGTTGTTGTATTTGGTCATTTATGACTTGACTGCATCAAAACAAGTTCCGTCGCACATTCCATACGATTTTGTACTATGTATGGATGTACATTAGGGCGGGTCAATTTGTATGGCAGATTTTTTCGAGTATTAGCGTATAGCACAGAAGGATTTTCGTGTAATTCCAAGCAAACTTGCCGAAGAAACAGTGGTCTATAATCAGTTTTGTCTTTGCCGTTAAAGAAGTGTTTAAATTTTATATAAAAAATGTCCCTCCCGAATGTACATACATACATACATGCATTTGTATGTATATCCTAAGCGCCCCCATTCAATGAGGATAATTACGCGTATGATCATCAACAGCTGCATTCAGCAGAGGAAAAATTTTTTACTGTAAAACCAAACNCCCCCATTCAATGAGGATAATTACGCGTATGATCATCAACAGCTGCATTCTTAGGTACAGAAAGGAGAAATAATCAGAGGAAAAATTTTTTACTGTAAAACCAAATTATTTGTCTTTTAAAATTTTCTCCACTTCTGCTAATATAAAATGCGCTGACATTTACCCAATTCATTTGCTCAGCATTTAATGGCTTATAGTTTTGCTACTGCCCGCGCATTTACATCTGCATACCCATCGCTTTCTTTAAAATATTCACTCACTCCCGAGTTTGTCGAAGTAAGTCATATGAACGGTGCAAATTTTATTGCACTTAAATTGCTGTCAACCATTTGCACATCATCAATGCAGCAACATTTATGGTTGTTTACAATGGATCATAATTGAAAAGCTATTAGCACTTTTCTGCCAACAAGCAACAACAACAAGGACTTAAAACGCAACAAACAAGGAAAGAATTTGTTAAATTGTCCAAACTTTTTATTCTATCAAAATTTCGATATCTACGATGACTATCACAAATTCGCCATGGTGTTTATGTATTAATGTACATACATACATATATATGTGTGTGTCTGTGTTGTTTCACTTATTGTAGTAGTTCAACAACAATTTTCAAATAAGTGCTTTCTTTTTGTTTGATATTATGAAGAGTTATTATTGACAGTTATCTTTTATATTACAGATTCTTCTGACATCGTCGATTGTAAACTAAAATTAATTCTCGGTTTAATATGGACGCTCATTTTACATTACTCCATCTCTATGCCGCAGTGGGATGGCGAAGATGAAAGCCAAGTGAATGGTTCTGGTCCGACACCGAAGCAAAGGTAAGTTTTGTTTTTGTAAAGCAAACTTTTTAATGCATGGTATCTACACTTAAAAGGTTTTTAATTCGTTTTTTTATGGAATTACTTTTTTCTTATATGATTTCTTAACTCTCGGAAAGAAACCAAATAAACGTAGAGTAATGCAATAAAACAAAACAAAAAATAAGTTTGAT
>NW_016218277.1:1051-1589 GCF_001687245.7 Rhagoletis zephyria | reverse complement strand
GGTGGTCATCGTCGTGGTGGTGATGGTGGTGGTGGTCGTCATCGTGGTGGTGCTCATCGTGGGCGTCGTCCCGCGCCTCGGCCACGTCGGCAGGCGTCGAGGTGTATGTTCGATTTAGCGGTGAAGAAGAGGATGATGCAATTAAGGAGGAAGAGGAGAAATCAGATTTGTTACTTTTATTTCTTGTGGTCGCTTGGACGGCTGAGGAGCAGCTGAAGAGTAGAAGCCAGGACAGAAGAAGTGGAAGAAGAAGCAAAGTCGTGGAAAACGACGGTTTTTTCCAGAGCAGTCCACCAACTCTTCGAGCCATAATCTCTTCGGCGATGAAGAAGAAGAAACTACTGACTTTTCAGCGGTGGTTTTCTATTTCAGACGTTCGCATTCACCGACCAGCAGGACACGACTGAACAACGGCAGTAGTAGTGGTGGTGGTGTGGACTGCAGGCGATTGAGTCCGTCTGAGTTCAAAAAGTGGGTCTATTTATAAGCGAGGATGAGAAGAAGAAGAAGAAGAATGGGAATGAGAGTAGCAAAGGAG
>NW_016218277.1:0-1015 GCF_001687245.7 Rhagoletis zephyria | reverse complement strand
AAGGAGTGAGAGAGAGAGAGAGAGAGAGAAGGAAAGAACGAAAAAAGCACGAGAGAAGGAGCGATAGCAAAACTTGGAGACAAGACAAAAAGAAAAAGAAAACAAAACCAGAAGCTCAGTAGTGGCTTAGTTACCACTTCCGAGTTTTTCGGGCACCGGTTTTGTGGTTTTGTGGCGTTCAACACAATTGAAAGACACCGAGAAGAGGTGTCAGTCGGCGCACTCAATTGTCAAGTGTCAATTAATTAACCGGGCTGGCAGAGCCGAGCAGATCTTGCTTCTAGCTGCTTCTTCTTCAATCGAAATCTCCCTCTTTTTTTGTAGGCACTCATCTGTTAATTGCCAATCTCTTGCTGGTGGTGGTGGTGAATTCACACTGAAAATAGACAAGAATGACACAAAGGAAAGGAAAGAAGGGAGGGAGAGAACTACTGCCGCAATTGCAAACCACTTTTGTCTTTGTTCTTTTCCGTAGTAACATAGTTCAGCTGTGGCTCTTTGCGACGGTGGCGGTGACCGAAATACACATTTTCTACTGCACAATTGATTGGCGCTACTGTGCAACTGTGTTGTGTAAGATTGTGCAGAGATTTAGAGCAGCAGCAGCAGCAGTTTTTCCAGCCATTTCCACTTTCACTTGCTTGTTCACTTTTAGAAAAAAGTCTGATCTGATGACCGATTCACTGAAGCGGCAGGTGATTTTCTGATGACACGACACAGCATGTAAGAGAAAACGATTTAGAATTGTTACCGATTCGCTGAGCTTGAGCTTTGATGATGGAGAAGGCTTCTTCTGCTAATCTCAGCAGGGGCTTTATTTTTTAGAAGGCACAGCTCCGAATTTAGAAACTCTGAACACATCATCCTCCAAACATTTTGTACATCAAATTCTACTGACTACGGGTAAACGAAAAATCCACTTAATAGGCCTTCTTGATTAGCTTTCGGCGGCGTTCAATCTCCCGACTCTGGCGAATGGCCTTCTGGTGGTCGCTCACCTCCCGCCAGATGGGCA
>NW_016218276.1:0-1589 GCF_001687245.7 Rhagoletis zephyria | reverse complement strand
TTTGGCCACTTTTGATCATGTTAGGGTCGTAAACAGGATATTTTTCGAGTGAGAGGAGTTGTTAGTTATAATATTAAAATCTAAATTAAAACCAAAGGGTACCGTAAAGTTGAGTATAAATTTATAGCGAAACACATTTTTAGTGATGTTAAAACGTCTCAAATATGGCTGAAAATCAGGGACCGAGAACGCGTTCCAGTTTTGGTTTACTTCTGCATGAGAACAAAACGTAATGTTAAGAACGTTTCCACAGCAGAGCTAAATGGGACAAAAATATTGAGAGCAGTTTGAACGGGAACAAAATGAGAACAATTCCGCAAAAGACAAAATGCGAACAAAACTCTCTGGAACGTTCTCAAGAAGAACAGAATAAGAACGAAATCTTCGGAGACGTTTTCAATGAGAACGAAAATATCGACAATATTTTCAAGGAGGGTCAGACTGCAACAAAAGTCTGGGGAACGTTCTGATAGAGTACAAAACGAGAACAAACGTTTTGAGAACTTAAGTCTAAGAATGAGACGGGCGTATGCGCGTTGAGATGAAAAATCATTTCAGTGAAAACCATGATTGTTAATTCTAAGCCAGAGGAAAGGTGGATCAGTTCAACTTCCAGATCGTATATCATAAGGGTTCACTGTCCATTTATTGAACAATTTTTCATTTTCTGCGCAAGAAAATTTCATGGAATTGTGTAATTTGCATGATTATCTTTCAGTTCTTTTTTGATTAATTTTAGTATTCAAATATTTAAAACTAATGGAACGCTATGAGACAAATTTTGTTCTCGCTTCCATTTTTCGCGGTTAGTTTAGAGAAGATTTTTTCTCGTTTCGTTCACTGTCAAAAAGTTCCTGAGACTTTAGTTCCCAAATGGTTCTTCGATAGAAAGTTCTTTAGACGTTTGTTCCCCGTTTTGTTCTTGCCGGAACTTTATGGAATTTTTTGTTCCATTTTGTCATTTTAAAAATGTTCCAGAAAGTATTGTTTTTTGTATTGCCTTTTGTTCTCTTTGAGAATGCTCCATGGGGTTGTGTTCTTATATAATTCCCGTTGAGAAAGCTCCCGACAGCTTTGTTCTCATTTAAGTTTGGGGTTTTAAGCGTTCTTGCAATCAAAATCAATGGTGGTATTCACCAAAGTGAGCAAGTGTCGTCAACAGTCGTTGCTTAAGCTCATCTGCTCTTTTGCCAGAGTGCCAGGCCACCTGCTTAATTTGGTGAATACCACTAATATATTTCAAAATTCTGACACGACGGAGCCATTTCGAATACGAATTCGTNTTTTAAGCGTTCTTGCAATCAAAATCAATGGTGGTATTCACCAAAGTGAGCAAGTGTCGTCAACAGTCGTTGCTTAAGCTCATCTGCTCTTTTGCCAGAGTGCCAGGCCACCTGCTTAATTTGGTGAATACCACTAATATATTTCAAAATTCTGACACGACGGAGCCATTTCGAATACGAATTCGTTTTTAGGACATAAAAATGCTTCGGATACACTAGATCCAAACTTTGTTAAAAAAAAAAATTATTTTTGCAGCGCTGTGCTATTTACTATTGACTAATTAACTGTTGAGTGCTGACAATTTT
>NW_016218275.1:1324-1589 GCF_001687245.7 Rhagoletis zephyria | reverse complement strand
ATAACAGATATGTAAATGATTCACACACTATAGGTGATTTTGAAGAAATTGTGGAAATAGTCGATCTCGCCTTATTATAGGTTTCTAAGTATTTTATTTTTAGCGCCGAGCTCTTAAAAGCGGATTGTGCGATTAATCAATTAAAATGTTGTAATAAGTTTAATAATCGCGCAGTACTATTGCAAAATGTGTTGAAACAAATATTTTTTAAAAGAATGCGTATTTTTAATGAAAATTGTTTGTACATCACTATTATATAAGTGAC
>NW_016218275.1:0-1308 GCF_001687245.7 Rhagoletis zephyria | reverse complement strand
TGTTAAATTGATGATGCTATTGATGCAACGTACAACTTTCAATCTGTGTGAGAGTAGGTTGTTGCAATTCATTCGTTTCTACATGCATAAATGCATAAACTCAGTAGGAAATTGACTAATGGATTACGACATAAGCCACTTATTTATTTAACAGATGCTTTTAAAAATTGGTTATTCTTTCAATATTTCAAAACATATTACTACTAAAGGCTTTAGCATTTTGAATGCAATCTTATTAGTTTAATTGAGTTTTTAATAAGTGGAGTTACGTATTTTTCTTACAAGGTTTGTAACATTCGTTTATTTCTATGTTCACTCAAGCGTACCTCACCAGGTTATTGATTTGGATCTTCTTGGTAAGCACAAATGTGCAGTTAAAAACTTGTCTCATTCGTTAATAATATAAGTTTTACAACAATTTTTTTGAACTTATGAATATTTACAATAACATACAGTAGTAGTCAGATAAAGGTTACCATTATTAAAAAATGGTATGTATACCCACATTAGGGTCGATGCAATTTTTCCCAAAGCCATATAGTTTTGAGTGGAATTTCATACCTTGAACTTAGTGAGTTCGCATGATTGACGGAAATTTAAACATATGGATACATTGCTGTCAAAAACAAAAAAAAAAAAAACATTTAGAGTCCACCATTGTCCAGATGGCTTTTCTCCATGTCATAGCGCAAAGATCGTAAGGAACACTTATGGAGTTAAAACACTATTAGCATTTACAAGAACATTGAAGTCCCTTTTCCTTTAATTTTCGAACAGATTACGAAATATTTGAATCGGAAGGACATAAGCATTCTTAAGTGGCCCGGTAATAGCCAAAATTGTAATAAAATACGGAACTGTTGGGCTATTCTCGAGAAATATGTGAACAACAAAAGCTTCAGGGCTTACACAGAAATGTAAGTAGGCAATCTTAGACAAGTGAAAAAATAACATATAACGTTTCAATACTGCCAAACTCTAATAAACTGGAAAACGGGCTGAGGTTTGTAGTGTCCTTTATATGTATAATTTTACCATTTTCAATACTTGCCCTCTTTTCATGAAAATTTTTTTAAAATAAATAAAAAAGTTCGTGATCCTCCGTCATGTTGAAACTTTGTACTAATTCAAAACATATTTTTCCACTGAGAAAATAGGTAAGCACCTTATGAGGTAATCCATGTTTTCTTTCAGTTTTTAGTACCAATATTGTCTTCATGACCAATAATAAAATTTAATAAAATGCTTTCGAATCGCTGCTCGACTGGTGACAATCCATTCACTTTTCTTATTAACTTAAAGCATTCT
>NW_016218272.1:0-1589 GCF_001687245.7 Rhagoletis zephyria | reverse complement strand
TGTTTTCGCGAAGATATTGATATTTGTGTTTAAAATTTATTAAGGCACGTTGCAACGCGTTGTTATATATATAATGAAAAAAATATTAATTATTAAATAAAAAAAGAAATATAGCCAATATTGGTCAAGAAAAGGAGTTTCCATTATTGCCTTCAGTGCAAATTACAAATCCCGAAAATTCTTGGCAAATAATCCCGACTTTTCACTAGCAAATATAGGGTGATTCATCTAGACCTTGGTTTCTTAATAAAACAAAAAANCAAAAAACATTTAAAAGAGAACTGAATTTTTATTACCACCCGAAATAAAAATTCCTGACATTTATTTTTTTTAAATTATTTCATTTAAATGTTGGCTTCAGGCAGAACATAACTATAAATAACGGGTGCTACCGCACCATGATAGCGGACTTTTTGTTGCCTGTAATTTAAGCAAGTGATATCGGCATCACTTAGTTTCAGCAAGTTATCGTGTGATATCACACCTCTGGATTTTTTTCTTTGGGGTTATGTGAATTCAGAAATCGTCGTCGACAAGCCAGCTATGATTTAAAACTTTCAAGCGTTATTCTCGAAAATTTGACCTTCCGAGTGGACCACGTACGGTATATTCGCGGCCAATATTTGAATGAAATTATTTTGGAAAAGTAAATGTCAGAGAATGTTCTTGCAGGTAATAACAAATATTCCGACATTCAGTTCTGTTTAAAATGTATTTTTTTTTTTTTTTTTTTTTTTAAACCTAAGGTCTAGATGGATCACCCTATACTTACAAAACACACTGTTTTGATCCCTCCTCTCTTTACCCTCTTCGTAATTTTTTATAGATAGCTGCTGCCGTGGTCGAGTTGTTAGAGGTGCGCACTACCACCCCATAGCTGTAGGATTAAATCCCTGGTTCACGCAGCATCCAAAAGAAGTTGCTTTTTTCCAAAAGCTGTCTCTCCGCGGTAGGCCTCCAAGTGTATTTCTGCTAAGAAAACAATTCTCGGTGAAACGCTTTACCGTTAGGAGATGGCGTAAACAGTAGTGGAGGGATCCTCATTGTGAGGCAACATTAAGAAATCTAAAAACTTTTTTACACAAAGTTAAACATTTCGTATCTGCTACATAGCTTATATTTTTAAGATGTTGGTAAATTTTTTTTAAAGAAAAATACGAAAAATATTGGGAGAACTATTAGATGCTTTTCAGAAAAATATCCTTTGTAAACAAAGGTAAATTTTCTAACAGAAATTTCTAGCAAAAGCCTCTAATATCAGGTAGCTTTTACCAATTAATATATGTCTGTAAGGACGTGGTGCGACCTATACGTTTTATTTTCATTAAAAGCGCAGCATGTACAAGTTAAAACTTAATAAAAGAAGATGTGGTTAATCCATTAACACATTATAAGTATTCAAACAGTTATTTACAAACATATTGTCGTAGTCAAATTATATGCTTATGACAAAAATTAAAAATTCAAAGCAGACACAAGGCATTCTCATTCAATTGCTATCTATAATACCTAACTAAAACTGTGGTTTATGCTAAGCTAGTGGCGAGGTTGTCCATACAAATTGATAGATAAGTATACACACAATTGAA
>NW_016218271.1:0-1589 GCF_001687245.7 Rhagoletis zephyria | reverse complement strand
ATAGCTTCATATGTGTACATTTGCCTAGCGCATATGTAATGGTATGTTGGGAAAAAAAAACGCAATTACAAAATTTAAATAAAATTTTGATGCAAACATTTGCATTTGGCTAAATTAGTGCAATGGCATTTGTTTTTTTTGGCAATTACTATGTATGCGCGTATGTCTAACTGCATTACTGTGTCAACTGTGTCAACAATGAAAAAATTTTACGATTTTTTAAACCTTCATTTCCGCATTATTTAAAACGCCATTAATAGATTGCATATGGCTGTGAAAATAGTTTGCCACTCAATTCGCGGAAATTAAATGCACATTTTTCAATAGTAAATCAAATAAACAATTATTGCAGTTCAAATGCATTAATGGTACATATATATGTAGGTATGCGTGTATGATTACGTGTGCAGTACATATATGCATTTATTTATTTATTTCAGTCTAAATCAAATATACAGACTATTACAAACTATACAAGTAAATCAGACAATAAACAGTGACGATGAATAAAAAAAAAAGTAAGTGCGCCTGGGCACACTGGTGAAGTGAAACTTACGTTACATACCTATTTTGTCTCATAACCAATATACGTACATATAGGTACATATGAACATACATCTGCTTTCGCTTAAAGTTGTATTTTTTGTCTTTTTTGTCTTTTTTTCTGTCTAGATCTCTACCCCTACCCTCTTCGTTCTTATTATATTTATGTTATTCTGTTTTCCTTTATCTTAATTTTTATCTTTATACTCTATCGCTCGACAGAGCGACAGTATCGACAGTAACATCCAACAAAATATCGATAACAAAATCGATGACAAATTCGATAAAAATTTGGATATTGGTAGCAAAATCGATAAAAATNCGAGATCGAAAATAATATCGATAAAATTATCGACAACAAAATCCATAATAAAATCGATTTTTAACTACAAAAAAAATTTAAGAAAAGAAAATACACTAAATCTATTTGCAGATTTTGAAGCAAAAAAAGTGGTAAGCGAGTATTCGTGTCATTCTTTTAAATATATCCGTGAAGTTCTCTCTCATTGAAGCATGCATGTAGGTAGATAATATCGATTATCTTTTGATTTTTTTTTTGTGCAATTTGATATGTAGTAAAATTCTTCTTAACTAATCATACAAGGCAGTTTTTTCGAAAACCTTCAAGATTTTTTTCTTGGAAGTTTTCAGAATTTTTCATTTTTTACATGCACTTTTTGAGATTGTTTTCGGATATTTCGAGAATCATATTTTATTTTATTAAGGAATTTGCCGGAGCTTTCTTACGAACACTTCGGTTTACTTCGTATTTGATTCTTCGGGCTATTCATGTTCTATTTTTTTGGAGTTTTTCGGGACCTTGAAGGGTTATGTCATCTTTACGAGGCTTCCTTTTAAGAGTTTTTGGAATTCTTTATATTTTACGTTACAGTCCTAGAGATCATTCGAAATTGTTCATATCTATTTTTTTCGATGTTTTTTCGAGAGCTTTCATTGATTAAAAATTTCGGCTCTCTTTGTGGTTCATTTTCCGAGTTTTTTTTTTAATTTTTTGGTGCATTTTCGCGAACTTTCGGTATTTTCCA
>NW_016218270.1:0-1589 GCF_001687245.7 Rhagoletis zephyria | reverse complement strand
AAGATGATGGGACTGTTATGATGAGACTGTACTATATGTATTTATGTATAGCGAAGATTAATTAGCAAAGTATTTACATAGCCTATAAATTCATTGTTAAGTATTCGTATAGTGGGTATTTTCCGATAGCTTTAAGTCCGAGCCGAATCTATGAGTTTGTTGTTAAGCGCCAGAACTTAGTAAATTCCTATTCTGGAACTGTGATTTTAATAGAAATATTATTAATGTATGTATATGTATATGTAGGTAACACAATTAGCTATAAGAAATATATAGAATTTTCTACTGAAGCTTTCACTAAACGTGAAATTAGCACGCTAATGAATACATAATTATAAATTATAACAATATAACATAAGTTTTTACAAAAAATTAATTTCTAAAATTTCCTCAAACAAAAAAGCAGAAAAAAACCACAACCTAAGTAGTTTTTTTAAGTTTTGTAATAGTTAATAAAGAAAAAAATTGTTAACCAAAAAATGTATGTCAGTAAATATTTGCTACGGGGCTGTAAAGTTAAAACTCCACACCATCTGTGAGCTTTATATGTCGACGTAAGCGTCGAAAGTCGCCACATCTGAAAAATATTGTGGGGAGCTTTAACTTAAGATTTAACCAGCATGCGACGTTTATTACAGCTGCCATGAGTCGGCGCGCCCAACGAAAGCGAAGGACGATGAGACCAACCGAGCAGTTATATTAGCTCTCTGAAGTAGTATATATATATGCCAGGCATCGGCGTAGCCAGAATGAAATTTAGGGGGGGCCTCGGCCCTTTTAAGCTGGCATTTCAGGGTACTACTTTATATATATACCAGGAAAATTTGAAAGTTAGGGGGGGGCGGTCTCGAGCACCCCCCTGGCCCTACCAGGCTACGCCCATGATGCCAGGCTTCACCATACATAATACCTCCAACAACGCAGAGCGGCAGATTAAATTTGCCGTTGCTTGCGGTACGAAAATTGTATCAGAAAATAAGGTAGCAGTCAAAAGATTTTAAGACCGGGTACAGTACCACTTCCCATAGCCAAAGTTCCACCCATGCATTTGAAACTAAACACAGTTTAAAGTGTCCGAATTTTACTTCGTGTTGAGCTATTTTCTGAAATGGGGCGTTTTCGAACCGGCTTCCGAGATGGGTCGATCTTCCACTCAACCGTCGATTTGGTGGCCCTGCTTTTTTAATTGGCGCCCCTATTATGCTCTCCTGCATCAGACTGTGGAAGTGTTCCAATCAATCAAACCACTTATTGTAATTTTCGGGGGTTTACTTCGAGATCATCGCAAAATTATTAATTTTTTTACGATCTTTATATTTTCGTCGACGAATAACCGTCACTTTCAGTTTTTTATCTTTTCGATAATGTATCCTTACTTTAGGAGTTTTTATTTTCCATCTAAGCGAAATCAAACAAAAACTTTGAACCAACCACAAATCCCACATAAAACTCCCAAACTGCAGGGACCGGATTTGGCCAAGGAGCCAGTGAATAGCTGTATTTACAGAAATAACTAGAATAGACTGCGTTTTTCAGGCAATAAACTTTCCAATTAAGAATGCGATAAGGCACATATGTAAAATATCATG
>NW_016218269.1:0-1589 GCF_001687245.7 Rhagoletis zephyria | reverse complement strand
TAATCCGGATCAACGCTGCCGTCTGTTTAAGCTTAAAGACATCATACTCTAAATCTGGGTATCTGATCAAATGGTCTCTATCGCTTTTGCAACTCAAATATTGCAGCTGCTTGAGGCCGTAACGAGAAGACGAGATGCAAGTATAGGATCAGTGTGGCCAAAGGATGACCACATACATATTACATACATACGCCCTTCCACAAAACCTCTTGGTACTAAGAATTTGCATTAGACTGCGTTTTCCTTTATGCTGCGCATCGATAATTTTAGCTGCCTTTTTATTTTCTTTGGTGTATATTTGTTTTTTTGCCATAAGGGTTACGAAGTTCGATTCTGGTATAATACATATATTTTTTGCTGGAGTCCCTTAGGTGCTCACGATATCTCGTTTTTAATAGGTCTTTCTCATCTGTGTTATTTTGGAGTATCATTTCCACGTTGCTCCTCGGTTTCAATGCTGTGCTATTGCTGTATTTCTGGAATAATTTGTCTAGTTTTTATGACGGTGTGGATTAAGACTACCCAATATGTTTAGTTTTGCTCCTTTCTGGTCTGGTTGTTAGTTCCTCCATCTATTTTTCAGCCAAATTTCGCATAAATACCTCCATTAGAATGGCGGATATGGCAAAACCTATTCCTAGTCCGTCGGCTTGCCTCTATATTTTTTACTTTTTGAACTTGAAATAGTTTTGATCAACATAGTGTTATCTTCAGGGTGTTAATAATTTTACTTAAGAAAGCCATTGTTTCTGCCACTGGTAGCCAAAGGTCTTTGACATCAAAAGAGACCAATTTCGCATTTTTGGGGATATCTATCAAGCTTATGCTTTCAATTTGTTTCAATCTAGATCATAACAAACAAATGTCTTACCTTCGAAGAAGCGTTTGCCTAGAAAACCGAAGCATATTATTCCTATTACAGAGCACGCGCATAGGAATAGCTAAACGAATTCTTTCTCTTTCAAATGTACAAATCTTCAACAAGGAAAGGGAAATTTTTTGCAAGGCTTTGAATGTGATCGCCATATGGCCTTTCATATAATGGCTTATTATACATAATGTAATATTAAATAAAAATCTAATCAAGAAAACTTTGTATATAAAAGCATATGTAAACGAGAACGTGCCTTTCATGTGCTGAGTGGCAAGTAAATGCCAAAAGATAATCATGCTTTGGGCGCTAGATGTTTGAAAACTTCCATCCCATGACCTTTCGCACCATATTAGCTTTAGTGACGTCCTTGTAGTTGAGACAAACATTTCCACATGAATACACGCAAACTCAAATGAAAATGCTTGCCTATGCCCAGGTTTGCTCTCAGCTTCCAATAGCGTTTTCACAAATTTACTCCTACCCTTTCAAACCCACTGCCATTGCCCCGCTGTTACTAAGTGAATGCTAAGTTATTTGACATTCGCGTGCAACATTATTGGATAAACACTTTGCTAAACGATTGTGTGATTTTAGGCGTTATGCCTTGCGAGAGCGTTGTGTGTGTGTGTGCGTGCGTGTGTATATGTATGCGTGCATGCAGCCTATTTGTTTGCCTTCTCGCTTATTTACGCGCGCGCGCGCGTGTCTATTTGAC
>NW_016218268.1:0-1589 GCF_001687245.7 Rhagoletis zephyria | reverse complement strand
GCAAAAACTTTTTGCCACAAGAGAGGGAAAATTAGTAGAGCAGCACAATGGAAAGATGTGGAGGGAGAGTTGATGATGATAATGAGAATGTGTGCAGAGTTCTGGTAAGTGAAGAGGCACTGTGTATGCTATGAAGCAGCAAAAAGTAGTGAAGATGTAATGCAGTGATTAGCAGTGATGGCAAAGATGGAGCAGACGGGCTGTCTCTTGTGTGTGTGACTAATGACTTTCATTGAGTTCAGTGAGACAACAGCAGCAGCAGCACAGAAAAAGTCAGTCAATTGAGGGACAAATTGGAGCAACTTTAGCTGCAACAGCAGCAGCAGCTGTGTGGTAATGAAGAACTGACAATCTGACTGACTGACTAACTTGAGAGCCCCTCGAAAGAAGGGACGGGCAGGCGGCTAGGAACGCGCCGAGCTGCTGTACAGCAAAAGATTACACAATGCAGACGATCAGAAAGCTAAGAAGACAAGTGAGCATTAAGGATATTAAGAGGCTGTGGCAGTTGTAGTAGAAGTGCAAACATCTCAGCTGAAGCGAGAGAAAGAGTGAGAGTACTTTGATTGAAGAGACGACGGGTGCTCGCGCCTGAGAAATTAGAGACGATAATAATAGTGAAGAGGCAGCTGAATACGAGAAGATGAAGTTGAAAAAGAAGTTGAAGAATAAGAAGAATAGAGAATGAGAATGAGAGGAAATTAATGACTGCCTCTGGTGACTCTGCCGTCGTCGTAAGTGCATGCATGGACCAGTGGCGATGCCCACACTTTCGTACGAGGGCTGCTGCTGCTGATCGTAAAACTGCTGCTGAACTACTACTCTTGAAGCAAAGTTGTAGCGTGATTTGATGTTGCCTGCTTCGGCTGCTGCTGTACACAAGGCATGACAGCGGCGGCCTTGTACGACGACGGCTGCTCACAGGGCGCAAGTAGCACAGATCGAATGCAAATNCCTGCTTCGGCTGCTGCTGTACACAAGGCATGACAGCGGCGGCCTTGTACGACGACGGCTGCTCACAGGGCGCAAGTAGCACAGATCGAATGCAAATGTGTGTGTGTGTGTGCACAATGTGCCGCCGTCGATTCTGGAGCTGGTTCAGTTGTGCAATGGTTGGCGTGTGTGTGTGTGTTTAAAGTTGCAGCTGAAGAGCAGCAGCAGCAGCAGATGAGAAGACTCGCAGACAGACAGAAGCTCAGAAACTCTTCGTCTTCTTCCTCTTCCACAGTTGCTGCCACAGTTAGTGTCGACAACAAAAATTTACGACTAGAATCGTCGTGGAATCGAGATCGGTGTTGCTGCTGCTGCTGTGGAATGATAAAGAGAAGGAGAGAGCAAAAGTTTACTGGTGGCACGGCGACGGTGATGGCGATACAACAGAAAGCAGGCAAGCAAGCATCGCACAGCTTCTCCAAAGTTCAATATATTTGCAGTGGTGGTGGTGGTAGTGGGCGATGGATGGATGCGGAGGGCAGACAGGCACAACCAAACACAGACTGCACACATACGGCGCGTCCGAGACAAATGGCTGCTACTCACGGCTCTCTCTTTTATACAGTCTGCAACTGCTGTACAGCAGAGTTTAGCAG